>NW_026110199.1:0-76956 GCF_013377495.2 Cygnus atratus | reverse complement strand
GCATACCCACGGTGTGCCAAACCCTCTTTGGGCAGCAGAACAGAATCTTGAAGTCTGCGGTGCCCAAAGTGAAACCTTTTTCTTCATTCTTTATAAAAAAACATTAAAGTTAACTCTTAATAAGATCATGAGATTAAGGAAGTACATGCTAAACATAGAAGACTATAATACTCAACTTTTTGCCCAAATCACGCTAATTTTTATCCCACAGTGGGACAGACAAGCTTAGGAGAAGCTTAGATTTCTCACAATTTTGGCCCTACTTTGGAGGGAGCTGCATGCCTGCTAGCTACCATTGCTTCCTCCAGGGAAGCTTCGGGAAATGTTGGGGATTCTTCTTGCGACACATTTAGCTCTGGGTACCAGCTGAAAAGCCCTTCAGGGCAGGGACACCACAACTTTGGACAAGTTTACAGGGAAGTGTATGCCTGGTAGCTACCCTTGCCTTCTCACCTCGGCATGCTTCTAAAAAAGATTTGGCTTCCGCCAAGAGGATTGTTTCTTTGTGGATCCTAAACTCAGATCCCTCTAGGCTAGGTAACAGAGAATTTTGCCTAATTTGGACGTTGGCACATGCCCGCTAGCTGCCTTTGCCTCCACCACATTGTACTTAGGAAAAATTCTGCGTTACCTGCGTTAGTTCTGGAAAAGCAGCATACCCGTCTCTTATTTGTTACCTGCCTGTGTCTGCATGTCCTGTAGCTCTCTCGGATTAGCTCAAATTGCATGGAGGTTCCCTAGTTTTTTCTCCATTTGTTGAGGTCTGATTCTGTTTGCCCCTTAAGGCTCTTTCCAAGCATCTCATTGAGCCTTTCCTTTTGGCATTCTCTGAACACTGCTGAATCCTCGGGTTGCTGCCTCAAACTCCTCCAAGGCTGTTGCTCTAATTCGTTTGTGTCTATCGGTGTACGTTCCCAACCCTGCAACAATGGAATAGACAGCTTTTGTTTGATTTTGTTTGGTTGTTTCTTTTCATTATGACCTTTTCTTTCTTTGGTCTTTCCTTCAATCCTACCACTTCTGTTACTTTGAATCCTCCTCTTAGTTTTGTTGTTTCTTTGCTTTTTTCAGACATCAGCAACCGACCCCGTTTTCCCTTGTGCACTGCCTCCCTCACAGAATCCTACAATGGCTGGGGTTGCAAGGGCCCTTAAAGACCATCCAGCTTGAGCCCACCTGCACTGGTGCCCCAGGACCCTGTTGGGAGCCGCAGGGCTGGGCTGGGGCCAGCTCTGGCTTGAGGGTGACTGAGGCTGTGCCTGTCAGCCCTGCAGTGGGACATGGCGGTTGCCTAGCACCACTGTGGGTCACAATATGCACTGCCCCTGACAGCACAGGGCTGCCATGTGCTCACGGTCCCTGTCCTTGGCTTCCCAACGAGCTGGGTCCCCATGCTTGGTCCTGAGCGAGGTGGTGCATGTGCGAGTCCATGAGTCCCCAAGTGCCACAGGGCGGACTTCTCACTCTTTCCCCTGGAGCTGAACACTCTCTTTTGGTTCCACCACACCTGTGCCCTTCAGAAGCTCCACATCCATGACGTCCATGGCCCAGCTCTCTCGAGCTCACGGCTGGGCTGTCCTGCCCCAGGGGGTCCTGACAGCTGCCTGGAGCACACTGGAAAAGTTTGGACTACATGCCTCAGTTCTCAACAAAAGCAGCATACCCACGGTGTGCCAAACCCTCTTTGGGCAGCAGAACAGAATCTTGAAGTCTGCGGTGCCCAAAGTGAAACCTTTTTCTTCATTCTTTATAAAATAAACATTAAAGTTAACTCTTAATAAGATCATGAGATTAAGGAAGTACATGCTAAACATAGAAGACTATAATACTCAACTTTTTGCCCAAATCACGCTAATTTTTATCCCACAGTGGGACAGACAAGCTTAGGAGAAGCTTAGATTACTCACAATTTTGGCCCTACTTTGGAGGTAATTGCATGCCTGCTAGCTACCATTGCCTCCCCCAGGGAAGCTTCGGGAAATGTTGGGGATTCTTCTTGCAACACATTTAGCTCTGGGTACCAGCTGAAAAGCCCTTCAGGGCAGGGACACCACAACTTTGGACAAGTTTACAGGGAAGTGTATGCCTGGTAGCTACCCTTGCCTTCTCACCTCGGCATGCTTCTGTAAAAAAGATTTGGCTTCCGCCAAGAGAGATTTTTTCTTTGTGGATCCTAAACTCGGATCCCCATAGGCTAGGTAACAGAGAATTTTGCCTAATTTGGATGTTGGCACATGCCCGCTAGCTACCTTTGCCTCCACCACATTGGACTTAGGAAAGATTCTGTGTTACCTGCGCAAGTTCTGGAAAAGCAGCATACCCGGATGGGCTATCTACCTGATGTTTGGCCAAATTCAGAACTACGTGCATGCCCAGTAGCTACCCGTTCCTCCTCCCAGGCATACTTGGTAAAACGTTTTGGACTCTTCCAGAGACACAGGGACTTGTGGATTCCGTCCGCAGAACCCTTCAGGCTAGGTACCTGACAACTTGGGCCAATTTTGGAGGTACCTGCCTCGGTACCTGCACTACCCTTCGCTGATCATGTTTTGAAAAACTTTTGGGCTAGCTCCAAATACAGAACTCCTCGTCAATACCAGCTGAAGAGCCCTCCGTGTTAAGTCCCTCACAATTTGGCCTCTACTTTGGAGGGAGCTGCATGCCTGCTAGCTACCATTGCCTCCTCCAGGGAAGCTTCTGCAAATGTTGGGGATTCTTCTTGCGACATATTTAGCTCTGGGTACCAGCTGAAAAGCCCTTCAGGGCAGGGACACCACAACTTTGGACAAGTTTCCAGGGAAGTGTATGCCTGGTAGCTACCCTTGCCTTCTCACCTCGGCATGCTTCCATTACAAAAGATTTGGATTCCGCCAAGAGAGATTTTTTCTTTGTGGATCCTAAATTCGGATCCCCATAGGCTAGGTAACAGAGAATTTTGCCTAATTTGGATGTTGGCACATGCCCGCTAGCTACCTTTGCCTCCACCACATTGGACTTAGGAAAAATTCTGCGTTACCTGCGCAAGTTCTGGTAAAGCAGCATACCCGTCTCTTATTTGTTACCTGCCTGTGTCTGCATGTCCTGTAGCTCTCTCGGATTAGCTCAAATTGCATGGAGGTTCCCCAGTTTTTTCTCCATTTGTTGAGGTCTGATTCTGTTTGCCCCTTAAGGCTCTTTCCAAGCATCTCATTGAGCCTTTCCTTTTGGCATTCTCTGAACACTGCTGAATCCTCGGGTTGCTGCCTCAAACTCCTCCAAGCCTGCTGCTCTAATTCGTTTGTGTCCATCGGTGTACGTTCCCAACCCTGCAACAATGGAATAGACAGCTTTTGTTTGATTTTGTTTGGTTGTTTCTTTTCATTATGACCTTTTCTTTCTTTGGTCTTTCCTTCAATCCTACCACTTCTGTTACTTTGAATCCTCCTCTTAGTTTTGTTGTTTCTTTGCTTTTTTCAGACATCAGCAACCGACCCCGTTTCCCTTGTGCACTGCCTCCCTCACAGAATCCTACAATGGCTGGGGTTGCAAGGGCCCTTAAAGACCATCCAGCTCGAGCCCACCTGCACTGGTGCCCCAGGACCCTGTTGGGAGCCGCAGGGCTGGGCTGGGGCCAGCTCTGGCTTGAGGGTGACTGAGGCTGTGCCTGTCAGCCCTGCAGTGGGACATGGCGGTTGCCTAGCACCACTGTGGGTCACAATATGCACTGCCCCTGACAGCACAGGGCTGCCATGTGCTCACGGTCCCTGTCCTTGGCTTCCCAACGAGCTGGGTCCCCATGCTTGGTCCTGAGCGAGGTGGTGCATGTGCGAGTCCATGAGGCCCCAAGTGCCACAGGGCGGACTTCTCACTCTTTCCCCTGGAGCTGAACACTCTCTTTTGGTTCCACCACACCTGTGCCCTTCAGAAGCTCCACATCCATGACGTCCATGGCCCAGCTCTCTCGAGCTCACGGCTGGGCTGTCCTGCCCCAGGGGGTCCTGCCAGCTGCCTGGAGCACACTGGAAAAGTTTGGACTACATGCCTCAGTTCTCAACAAAAGCAGCATACCCACGGTGTGCCAAACCCTCTTTGGGCAGCAGAACAGAATCTTGAAGTCTGCGGTGCCCAAAGTGAAACCTTTTTCTTCATTCTTTATAAAATAAACATTAAAGTTAACTCTTAATAAGATCATGAGATTAAGGAAGTACATGCTAAACATAGAAGACTATAATACTCAACTTTTTGCCCAAATCACGCTAATTTTTTTCCCACAGTGGGACAGACAAGCTTAGGAGAAGCTTAGATTTCTCACAATTTTGGCCCTACTTTGGAGGTAATTGCATGCCTGCTAGCTACCATTGCCTCCCCCAGGGAAGCTTCGGGAAATGTTGGGGATTCTTCTTGCAACACATTTAGCTCTGGGTACCAGCTGAAAAGCCCTTCAGGGCAGGGACACCACAACTTTGGGCAAGTTTACAGGGAAGTGTATGCCTGGTAGCTACCCTTGCCTTCTCACCTCGGCATGCTTCTGTAAAAAAGATTTGGCTTCCGCCAAGAGAGATTTTTTCTTTGTGGATCCTAAACTCGGATCCCTCTAGGCTAGGTAACAGAGAATTTTGCCTAATTTGGACGTTGGCACATGCCCGCTAGCTACCTTTGCCTCCACCACATTGGACTTATGAAAAATTCTGCGTTACCTGCGCAAGTTCTGGAAAAGCAGCATACCCATACGGGGTATCTACCTGAAGTTTGGCCAAATTCAGAACTACGTGCATGCCCAGTAGCTACCCGTTCCTCCTCCCAGGCATACTTGGGAAAATGTTTTGGCCTCTTCCAGAGACACAGGGAATTGTGGATTCGGTCTGCAGAACCCTTCAGGCTAGGTACCTGACAACTTGGGCCAATTTTGGAGGGAGGTACCTGGCTCGGTACCTGCACTACCCTTTGCTGATCATGTTTTGAAAAACTTTTGGGCTAGCTCCAAATACAGAACTCCTCGTCAATACCAGCTGAAGAGCCCTCCGTGTTAAGTCCCTCACAATTTGGCCTCTACTTTGGAGGGAGCTGCATGCCTGCTAGCTACCATTGCCTCCTCCAGGGAAGCTTCGGGAAATGTTGGGGATTCTTCTTGCGACACATTTAGCTCTGGGTACCAGCTGAAAAGCCCTTCAGGGCAGGGACACCACAACTTTGGGCAAGTTTACAGGGAAGTGTATGCCTGGCAGCTACCCTTGCCTTCTCACCTCGGCATGCTTCCATAAAAAAAGATTTGGCTTCCTCCAAGAGGGATCTGTTCTTTGTGGATCCTAAACTCAGATCCCTCTAGGCTAGGTAACAGAGAATTTTGCCTAATTTGGACGTTGGCACATGCCCGCTAGCTGCCTTTGCCTCCACCACATTGTACTTAGGAAAAATTTTGCCCTACCTGCGTTAGTTCTGGAAAAGCAGCATACCCGTCTCTTATTTGTTACCTGCCTGTGTCTGCATGTCCTGTAGCTCTCTCGGATTAGCTCAAATTGCATGGAGGTTCCCCAGTTTTTTCTCCATTTGTTGAGGTCTGGTTCTGTTTGCCCCTTAAGGCTCTTTCCAAGCATCTCATTGAGCCTTTCCTTTTGGCATTCTCTGAACACTGCTGAATCCTCGGGTTGCTGCCTCAAACTCCTCCAAGGCTGTTGCTCTAATTCGTTTGTGTCTATCGGTGTACGTTCCCAACCCTGCAACAATGGAATAGACAGCTTTTGTTTGATTTTGTTTGGTTGTTTCTTTTCATTATGACCTTTTCTTTCTTTGCTCTTTCCTTCAATCCTACCACTTCTGTTACTTTGAATCCTCCTCTTAGTTTTGTTGTTTCTTTGCTTTTTTCAGACATCAGCAACCGACCCCGTTTCCCTTGTGCACTGCCTCCCTCACAGAATCCTACAATGGCTGGGGTTGCAAGGGCCCTTAAAGACCATCCAGCTCGAGCCCACCTGCACTGGTGCCCCAGGACCCTGTTGGGAGCCGCAGGGCTGGGCTGGGGCCAGCTCTGGCTTGAGGGTGACTGAGGCTGTGCCTGTCAGCCCTGCAGTGGGACATGGCGGTTGCCTAGCACCACTGTGGGTCACAATATGCACTGCCCCTGACAGCACAGGGCTGCCATGTGCTCACGGTCCCTGTCCTTGGCTTCCCAACGAGCTGGGTCCCCATGCTTGGTCCTGAGCGAGGTGGTGCATGTGCGAGTCCATGAGTCCCCAAGTGCCACAGGGCGGACTTCTCACTCTTTCCCCTGGAGCTGAACACTCTCTTTTGGTTCCACCACACCTGTGCCCTTCAGAAGCTCCACATCCATGACGTCCATGGCCCAGCTCTCTCGAGCTCACGGCTGGGCTGTCCTGCCCCAGGGGGTCCTGCCAGCTGCCTGGAGCACACTGGAAAAGTTTGGACTACATGCCTCAGTTCTCAACAAAAGCAGCATACCCACGGTGTGCCAAACCCTCTTTGGGCAGCAGAACAGAATCTTGAAGTCTGCGGTGCCCAAAGTGAAACCTTTTTCTTCATTCTTTATAAAATAAACATTAAAGTTAACTCTTAATAAGATCATGAGATTAAGGAAGTACATGCTAAACATAGAAGACTATAATACTCAACTTTTTGCCCAAATCACGCTAATTTTTATCCCACAGTGGGACAGACAAGCTTAGGAGAAGCTTAGATTTCTCACAATTTTGGCCCTACTTTGGAGGTAATTGCATGCCTGCTAGCTACCATTGCCTCCCCCAGGGAAGCTTCGGGAAATGTTGGGGATTCTTCTTGCGACACATTTAGCTCTGGGTACCAGCTGAAAAGCCCTTCAGGGCAGGGACACCACAACTTTGGGCAAGTTCTAAGGGAAGTGTATGCCTGGCAGCTACCCTTGCCTTCTCACCTCGGCATGCTTCCATAAAAAAAGATTTGGCTTCCTCCAAGAGGGATCTGTTCTTTGTGGATCCTAAACTCAGATCCCTCTAGGCTAGGTAACAGAGAATTTTGCCTAATTTGGACGTTGGCACATGCCCGCTAGCTGCCTTTGCCTCCACCACATTGTACTTAGGAAAAATTCTGCGTTACCTGCGTTAGTTCTGGAAAAGCAGCATACCCGTCTCTTATTTGTTACCTGCCTGTGTCTGCATGTCCTGTAGCTCTCTCGGATTAGCTCAAATTGCATGGAGGTTCCCTAGTTTTTTCTCCATTTGTTGAGGTCTGATTCTGTTTGCCCCTTAAGGCTCTTTCCAAGCATCTCATTGAGCCTTTCCTTTTGGCATTCTCTGAACACTGCTGAATCCTCGGGTTGCTGCCTCAAACTCCTCCAAGGCTGTTGCTCTAATTCGTTTGTGTCTATCGGTGTACGTTCCCAACCCTGCAACAATGGAATAGACAGCTTTTGTTTGATTTTGTTTGGTTGTTTCTTTTCATTATGACCTTTTCTTTCTTTGGTCTCTCCTTCAATCCTACCACTTCTGTTACTTTGAATCCTCCTCTTAGTTTTGTTGTTTCTTTGCTTTTTTCAGACATCAGCAACCGACCCCGTTTTCCCTTGTGCACTGCCTCCCTCACAGAATCCTACAATGGCTGGGGTTGCAAGGGCCCTTAAAGACCATCCAGCTTGAGCCCACCTGCACTGGTGCCCCAGGACCCTGTTGGGAGCCGCAGGGCTGGGCTGGGGCCAGCTCTGGCTTGAGGGTGACTGAGGCTGTGCCTGTCAGCCCTGCAGTGGGACATGGCGGTTGCCTAGCACCACTGTGGGTCACAATATGCACTGCCCCTGACAGCACAGGGCTGCCATGTGCTCACGGTCCCTGTCCTTGGCTTCCCAACGAGCTGGGTCCCCATGCTTGGTCCTGAGCGAGGTGGTGCATGTGCGAGTCCATGAGTCCCCAAGTGCCACAGGGCGGACTTCTCACTCTTTCCCCTGGAGCTGAACACTCTCTTTTGGTTCCACCACACCTGTGCCCTTCAGAAGCTCCACATCCATGACGTCCATGGCCCAGCTCTCTCGAGCTCACGGCTGGGCTGTCCTGCCCCAGGGGGTCCTGACAGCTGCCTGGAGCACACTGGAAAAGTTTGGACTACATGCCTCAGTTCTCAACAAAAGCAGCATACCCACGGTGTGCCAAACCCTCTTTGGGCAGCAGAACAGAATCTTGAAGTCTGCGGTGCCCAAAGTGAAACCTTTTTCTTCATTCTTTATAAAATAAACATTAAAGTTAACTCTTAATAAGATCATGAGATTAAGGAAGTACATGCTAAACATAGAAGACTATAATACTCAACTTTTTGCCCAAATCACGCTAATTTTTATCCCACAGTGGGACAGACAAGCTTAGGAGAAGCTTAGATTACTCACAATTTTGGCCCTACTTTGGAGGTAATTGCATGCCTGCTAGCTACCATTGCCTCCCCCAGGGAAGCTTCGGGAAATGTTGGGGATTCTTCTTGCAACACATTTAGCTCTGGGTACCAGCTGAAAAGCCCTTCAGGGCAGGGACACCACAACTTTGGACAAGTTTACAGGGAAGTGTATGCCTGGTAGCTACCCTTGCCTTCTCACCTCGGCATGCTTCTGTAAAAAAGATTTGGCTTCCGCCAAGAGAGATTTTTTCTTTGTGGATCCTAAACTCGGATCCCTCTAGGCTAGGTAACAGAGAATTTTGCCTAATTTGGACGTTGGCACATGCCCGCTAGCTGCCTTTGCCTCCACCACATTGGACTTAGGAAAAATTCTGCGTTACCTGCGCAAGTTCTGGAAAAGCAGCATACCCATACGGGGTATCTACCTGAAGTTTGGCCAAATTCAGAACTACGTGCATGCCCAGTAGCTACCCGTTCCTCCTCCCAGGCATACTTGGGAAAATGTTTTGGCCTCTTCCAGAGACACAGGGACTTGTGGATTCGGTCTGCAGAACCCTTCAGGCTAGGTACCTGAGAACAAGGGCCAATTTTGGAGGGAGGTACCTGCCTCGATACCTGCACTACCCTTTGCTGATCATGTTTTGAAAAACTTTTGGGCTAGCTCCAAATACAGAACTCCTCGTCAATACCAGCTGAAGAGCCCTCCGTGTTAAGTCCCTCACAATTTGGCCTCTACTTTGGAGGGAGCTGCATGCCTGCTAGCTACCATTGCCTCCTCCAGGGAAGCTTTGGGAAATGTTGGGGATTCTTCTTGCGACACATTTAGCTCTGGGTACCAGCTGAAAAGCCCTTCAGGGCAGGGACACCACAACTTTGGACAAGTTTACAGGGAAGTGTATGCCTGGTAGCTACCCTTGCCTTCTCACCTCGGAATGCTTCTGGAAAAAAGATTTGGCTTCCGCCAAGAGAGATTTTTTCTTTGCGGATCCTAAACTCGGATCCCCATAGGCTAGGTAACAGAGAATTTTGCCTAATTTGGATGTTGGCACATGCCCGCTAGCTACCTTTGCCTCCACCACATTGTACTTAGGAAAAATTTTGCCTTACCTGCGTTAGTTCTGGTAAAGCAGCATACCCGTCTCTTATTTGTTACCTGCCTGTGTCTGCATGTCCTGTAGCTCTCTCGGATTAGCTCAAATTGCATGGAGGTTCCCCAGTTTTTTCTCCATTTGTTGAGGTCTGATTCTGTTTGCCCCTTAAGGCTCTTTCCAAGCATCTCATTGAGCCTTTCCTTTTGGCATTCTCTGAACACTGCTGAATCCTCGGGTTGCTGCCTCAAACTCCTCCAAGGCTGTTGCTCTAATTCGTTTGTGTCTATCGGTGTACGTTCCCAACCCTGCAACAATGGAATAGACAGCTTTTGTTTGATTTTGTTTGGTTGTTTCTTTTCATTATGACCTTTTCTTTCTTTGGTCTCTCCTTCAATCCTACCACTTCTGTTACTTTGAATCCTCCTCTTAGTTTTGTTGTTTCTTTGCTTTTTTCAGACATCAGCAACCGACCCCGTTTTCCCTTGTGCACTGCCTCCCTCACAGAATCCTACAATGGCTGGGGTTGGAAGGGCCCTTAAAGACCATCCAGCTCGAACCCACCTGCACTGGTGCCCCAGGACCCTGTTGGGAGCCGCAGGGCTGGGCTGGGGCCAGCTCTGGCTTGAGGGTGACTGAGGCTGTGCCTGTCAGCCCTGCAGTGGGACATGGCGGTTGCCTAGCACCACTGTGGGTCACAATATGCACTGCCCCTGACAGCACAGGGCTGCCATGTGCTCACGGTCCCTGTCCTTGGCTTCCCAACGAGCTGGGTCCCCATGCTTGGTCCTGAGCGAGGTGGTGCATGTGCGAGTCCATGAGTCCCCAAGTGCCACAGGGCGGACTTCTCACTCTTTCCCCTGGAGCTGAACACTCTCTTTTGGTTCCACCACACCTGTGCCCTTCAGAAGCTCCACATCCATGACGTCCATGGCCCAGCTCTCTCGAGCTCACGGCTGGGCTGTCCTGCCCCAGGGGGTCCTGCCAGCTGCCTGGAGCACACTGGAAAAGTTTGGACTACATGCCTCAGTTCTCAACAAAAGCAGCATACCCACGGTGTGCCAAACCCTCTTTGGGCAGCAGAACAGAATCTTGAAGTCTGCGGTGCCCAAAGTGAAACCTTTTTCTTCATTCTTTATAAAATAAACATTAAAGTTAACTCTTAATAAGATCATGAGATTAAGGAAGTACATGCTAAACATAGAAGACTATAATACTCAACTTTTTGCCCAAATCACGCTAATTTTTTTCCCACAGTGGGACAGACAAGCTTAGGAGAAGCTTAGATTTCTCACAATTTTGGCCTCTACTTTGGAGGGAGCTGCATGCCTGCTAGCTACCATTGATTCCTCCAGAAAGCTTTGGGAGATGTTGGGGATTCTTCTTGCGACACATTTAGCTCATGGGTACCAGCTGAAAAGCCCTTCAGGGCAGGGACACCACAACTTTGGACAAGTTTACAGGGAAGTGTATGCCTGGTAGCTACCCTTGCCTTCTCACCTCGGCATGCTTCCATAAAAAAAGATTTGGCTTCCGCCAAGAGAGATTTTTTCTTTGTGGATCCTAAACTCGGATCCCCATAGGCTAGCTAACAGAGAATTTTGCCTAATTTGGACGTTGGCACATGCCCGCTAGCTACCTTTGCCTCCACCACATTGGACTTAGGAAAAATTCTGCGTTACCTGCGCAAGTTCTGGAAAAGCACCATACCCGGATGGGCTATCTACCTGAAGTTTGGCCAAATTCAGAACTACGTGCATGCCCAGTAGCTACCCGTTCCTCCTCCCAGGCATACTTGGGAAAATGTTTTGGCCTCTTCCAGAGACACAGGGACTTGTGGATTCGGTCCGCAGAACCCTTCAGGCTACGTACCTGACAACTTGGGCCAATTTTGGAGGGAGGTGCATGCCAAGAGCCTTCTCCTGCCTCTCGCTGATCTTCTTTGCCAGAACTTTGTGGCTACCTCCACATACGGATTTAGTTTGGGATCCTATCCTCAGATTGCTTCAGGGTAGGTACCTGAGAACTTGGGCCAATTTTGGACAGAGGTACCTGCACTTCCCTTCGCTGATCATGTTTTGAAAAACTTTTGGGCTAGCTCCAAATACAGAACTCCTCGTCAATACCAGCTGAAGAGCCCTCCGTGTTAAGTCCCTCACAATTTGGCCTCTACTTTGGAGGGAGCTGCATGCCTGCTAGCTACCATTGCCTCCTCCAGGGAAGCTTCGGGAAATGTTGGGGATTCTTCTTGCGACACATTTAGCTCTGGGTACCAGCTGAAAAGCCCTTCAGGGCAGGGACACTACAACTTTGGGCAAGTTTACAGGGAAGTGTATGCCTGGCAGCTACCCTTGCCTTCTCACCTCGGCATGCTTCCATAAAAAAAGATTTGGCTTCCTCCAAGAGGGATCTGTTCTTTGTGGATCCTAAACTCAGATCCCCATAGGCTAGGTAACAGAGAATTTTGCCTAATTTGGACGTTGGCACATGCCCGCTAGCTGCCTTTGCCTCCACCACATTGTACTTAGGAAAAATTTTGCCTTACCTGCGTTAGTTCTGGAAAAGCAGCATACCCGTCTCTTATTTGTTACCTGCCTGTGTCTGCATGTCCTGTAGCTCTCTCGGATTAGCTCAAATTGCATGGAGGTTGCCCAGTTTTTTCTCCATTTGTTGAGGTCTGGTTCTGTTTGCCCCTTAAGGCTCTTTCCAAGCATCTCATTGAGCCTTTCCTTTTGGCATTCTCTGAACACTGCTGAATCCTCGGGTTGCTGCCTCAAACTCCTCCAAGGCTGTTGCTCTAATTCGTTTGTGTCCATCGGTGTACGTTCCCAACCTTGAACAATGGAATAGACAGCTTTTGTTTGATTTTGTTTGGTTGTTTCTTTTCATTATGACCTTTTCTTTCTTTGGTCTCTCCTTCAATCCTACCACTTCTGTTACTTTGAATCCTCCTCTTAGTTTTGTTGTTTCTTTGCTTTTTTCAGACATCAGCAACCGACCCCGTTTCCCTTGTGCACTGCCTCCCTCACAGAACCCTACAATGGCTGGGGTTGCAAGGGCCCTTAAAGACCATCCAGCTCGAGCCCACCTGCACTGGTGCCCCAGGACCCTGTTGGGAGCCGCAGGGCTGGGCTGGGGCCAGCTCTGGCTTGAGGGTGACTGAGGCTGTGCCTGTCAGCCCTGCAGTGGGACATGGCGGTTGCCTAGCACCACTGTGGGTCACAATATGCACTGCCCCTGACAGCACAGGGCTGCCATGTGCTCACGGTCCCTGTCCTTGGCTTCCCAACGAGCTGGGTCCCCATGCTTGGTCCTGAGCGAGGTGGTGCATGTGCGAGTCCATGAGTCCCCAAGTGCCACAGGGCGGACTTCTCACTCTTTCCCCTGGAGCTGAACACTCTCTTTTGGTTCCACCACACCTGTGCCCTTCAGAAGCTCCACATCCATGACGTCCATGGCCCAGCTCTCTCGAGCTCACGGCTGGGCTGTCCTGCCCCAGGGGGTCCTGCCAGCTGCCTGGAGCACACTGGAAAAGTTTGGACTACATGCCTCAGTTCTCAACAAAAGCAGCATACCCACGGTGTGCCAAACCCTCTTTGGGCAGCAGAACAGAATCTTGAAGTCTGCGGTGCCCAAAGTGAAACCTTTTTCTTCATTCTTTATAAAATAAACATTAAAGTTAACTCTTAATAAGATCATGAGATTAAGGAAGTACATGCTAAACATAGAAGACTATAATACTCAACTTTTTGCCCAAATCACACTAATTTTTATCCCAGAGTGGGACAGACAAGCTTAGGAGAAGCTTAGATTTCTCACAATTTTGGCCTCTACTTTGGAGGGAGCTGCATGCCTGCTAGCTACCATTGCCTCCTCCAGGGAAGCTTCGGGAAATGTTGGGGATTCTTCTTGCGACACATTTAGCTCTGGGTACCAGCTGAAAAGCCCTTCAGGGCAGGGACACCACAACTTTGGACAAGTTTACAGGGAAGTGTATGCCTGGTAGCTACCCTTGCCTTCTCACCTCGGCATGCTTCTGGAAAAAAGATTTGGCTTCCGCCAAGAGAGATTTTTTCTTTGTGGATCCTAAACTCGGATCCCCATAGGCTAGGTAACAGAGAATTTTGCCTAATTTGGACGTTGGCACATGCCCGCTAGCTACCTTTGCCTCCACCACATTGGACTTAGGAAAAATTCTGCGTTATCCTGCAGCAAGTTCTGGAAAAGCAGCATACCCATATAGGGTATCTACCTGAAGTTTGGCCAAATTCAGAACTACGTGCATGCCCAGTAGCTACCCGTTCCTCCTCCCAGGCATACTTGGTAAAACCTGTTTTGGCCTCTTCCAGAGACACAGGGACTTGTGGATTCGGTCCTGCAGAACCCTTCAGGCTAGGTACCTGACAACTTGGGCCAATTTTGGAGGGAAGGTACCTGCCTCGGTACCTGCACTACCCTTCGCTGATCATGTTTTGAAAAACTTTTGGGCTAGCTCCAAATACAGAACTCCTCGTCAATACCAGCTGAAGAGCCCTCCGTGTTAAGTCCCTCACAATTTGGCCTCTACTTTGGAGGGAGCTGCATGCCTGCTAGCTACCATTGCCTCCTCCAGGGAAGCTTCGGGAAATGTTGGGGATTCTTCTTGCGACACATTTAGCTCTGGGCACCAGCTGAAAAGCCCTTCAGGGCAGGGACACCACAACTTTGGACAAGTTTACAGGGAAGTGTATGCCTGGTAGCTACCCTTGCCTTCTCACCTCGGCATGCTTCTGGAAAAAAGATTTGGCTTCCGCCAAGAGAGATTTTTTCTTTGTGGATCCTAAACTCGGATCCCCATAGGCTAGGTAACAGAGAATTTTGCCTAATTTGGACGTTGGCACATGCCCGCTAGCTACCTTTGCCTCCACCACATTGGACTTAGGAAAAATTCTGCGTTACCTGCGCAAGTTCTGGAAAAGCAGCATACCCATATAGGGTATCTACCTGAAGTTTGGCCAAATTCAGAACTACGTGCATGCCCAGTAGCTACCCGTTCCTCCTCCCAGGCATACTTGGTAAAATGTTTTGGCCTCTTCCAGAGACACAGGGACTTGTGGATTCGGTCTGCAGAACCCTTCAGGCTAGGTACCTGACAACTTGGGCCAATTTTGGAGGGAGGTACCTGCCTCGGTACCTTCACTACCCTTCGCTGATCATGTTTTGAAAAACTTTGGGCTAGCTCCAAATACAGAACTCCTCGTCAATACCAGCTGAAGAGCCCTCCGTGTTAAGTCCCTCACAATTTGGCCTCTACTTTGGAGGGAGCTGCATGCCTGCTAGCTACCATTGCCTCCTCCAGGGAAGCTTCGGGAAATGTTGGGGATTCTTCTTGCGACACATTTAGCTCTGGGTACCAGCTGAAAAGCCCTTCAGGGCAGGGACACCACAACTTTGGACAAGTTTACAGGGAAGTGTATGCCTGGTAGCTACCCTTGCCTTCTCACCTCGGCATGCTTCTGGAAAAAAGATTTGGCTTCCGCCAAGAGAGATTTTTTCTTTGTGGATCCTAAACTCGGATCCCTCTAGGCTAGGTAAGAGAGAATTTTGCCTAATTTGGACGTTGGCACATGCCCGCTAGCTACCTTTGCCTCCACCACATTGGACTTAGGAAAAATTTTGCCCTACCTGCGTTAGTTCTGGAAAAGCAGCATACCCGTCTCTTATTTGTTACCTGCCTGTGTCTGCATGTCCTGTAGCTCTCTCGGATTAGCTCAAATTGCATGGAGGTTCCCCAGTTTTTTCTCCATTTGTTGAGGTCTGGTTCTGTTTGCCCCTTAAGGCTCTTTCCAAGCATCTCATTGAGCCTTTCCTTTTGGCATTCTCTGAACACTGCTGAATCCTCGGGTTGCTGCCTCAAACTCCTCCAAGCCTGCTGCTCTAATTCGTTTGTGTCCATCGGTGTACGTTCCCAACCCTGCAACAATGGAATAGACAGCTTTTGTTTGATTTTGTTTGGTTGTTTCTTTTCATTATGACCTTTTCTTTCTTTGGTCTCTCCTTCAATCCTACCACTTCTGTTACTTTGAATCCTCCTCTTAGTTTTGTTGTTTCTTTGCTTTTTTCAGACATCAGCAACCGACCCCGTTTCCCTTGTGCACTGCCTCCCTCACAGAATCCTACAATGGCTGGGGTTGCAAGGGCCCTTAAAGACCATCCAGCTCGAGCCCACCTGCACTGGTGCCCCAGGACCCTGTTGGGAGCCGCAGGGCTGGGCTGGGGCCAGCTCTGGCTTGAGGGTGACTGAGGCTGTGCCTGTCAGCCCTGCAGTGGGACATGGCGGTTGCCTAGCACCACTGTGGGTCACAATATGCACTGCCCCTGACAGCACAGGGCTGCCATGTGCTCACGGTCCCTGTCCTTGGCTTCCCAACGAGCTGGGTCCCCATGCTTGGTCCTGAGCGAGGTGGTGCATGTGCGAGTCCATGAGTCCCCAAGTGCCACAGGGCGGACTTCTCACTCTTTCCCCTGGAGCTGAACACTCTCTTTTGGTTCCACCACACCTGTGCCCTTCAGAAGCTCCACATCCATGACGTCCATGGCCCAGCTCTCTCGAGCTCACGGCTGGGCTGTCCTGCCCCAGGGGGTCCTGCCAGCTGCCTGGAGCACACTGGAAAAGTTTGGACTACATGCCTTAGTTCTCAACAAAAGCAGCATACCCACGGTGTGCCAAACCCTCTTTGGGCAGCAGAACAGAATCTTGAAGTCTGCGGTGCCCAAAGTGAAACCTTTTTCTTCATTCTTTATAAAAAAAACATTAAAGTTAACTCTTAATAAGATCATGAGATTAAGGAAGTACATGCTAAACATAGAAGACTATAATACTCAACTTTTTGCCCAAATCACGCTAATTTTTATCCCACAGTGGGACAGACAAGCTTAGGAGAAGCTTAGATTTCTCACAATTTTGGCCCTACTTTGGAGGGAGCTGCATGCCTGCTAGCTACCATTGCTTCCTCCAGAGAAGCTTTGGGAGATGTTGGGGATTCTTCCTGCGAAACATTTAGCTCTGGGTACCAGCTGAAAAGCCCTTCAGGGCAGGGACACCACAACTTTGGACAAGTTTACAGGGAAGTGTATGCCTGGTAGCTACCCTTGCCTTCTCACCTCGGCATGCTTCTGGAAAAAAAGATTTGGCTTCCGCCAAGAGAGATTTTTTCTTTGTGGATCCTAAACTCGGATCCCCATAGGCTAGGTAACAGAGAATTTTGCCTAATTTGGACGTTGGCACATGCCCGCTAGCTACCTTTGCCTCCACCACATTGGACTTAGGAAAAATTCTGCGTTACCTGCGCAAGTTCTGGAAAAGCACCATACCCGGATCGGGGTATCTACCTGAAGTTTGGCCAAATTCAGAACTACGTGCATGCCCAGTAGCTACCCGTTCCTCCTCCCAGGCATACTTGGTAAAATGTTTTGGCCTCTTCCAGAGACACAGGGACTTGTGGATTCGGTCCGCAGAACCCTTCAGGCTAGGTACCTGACAACTTGGGCCAATTTTGGAGGGAGGTACCTGCCTCGAGTACCTTCACTACCCTTCGCTGATCATGTTCTGAAAAACTTTTGGGCTAGCTCCAAATACAGAACTCCTCGTCAATACCAGCTGAAGAGCCCTCCGTGTTAAGTCCCTCACAATTTGGCCTCTACTTTGGAGGGAGCTGCATGCCTGCTAGCTACCATTGCCTCCTCCAGGGAAGCTTCGGGAAATGTTGGGGATTCTTCTTGCGACACATTTAGCTCTGGGTACCAGCTGAAAAGCCCTTCAGGGCAGGGACACCACAACTTTGGACAAGTTTACAGGGAAGTGTATGCCTGGTAGCTACCCTTGCCTTCTCACCTCGGCATGCTTCTGGAAAAAAGATTTGGCTTCCGCCAAGAGAGATTTTTTCTTTGTGGATCCTAAACTCGGATCCCCATAGGCTAGGTAACAGAGAATTTTGCCTAATTTGGACGTTGGCACATGCCCGCTAGCTACCTTTGCCTCCACCACATTGGACTTCGGAAAAATTCTGCGTTACCTGCGCAAGTTCTGGAAAAGCAGCATACCCATATAGGGTATCTACCTGAAGTTTGGCCAAATTCAGAACTACGTGCATGCCCAGTAGCTACCCGTTCCTCCTCCCAGGCATACTTGGTAAAATGTTTTGGCCTCTTCCAGAGACACAGGGACTTGTGGATTCGGTCTGCAGAACCCTTCAGGCTAGGTACCTGACAACTTGGGCCAATTTTGGAGGGAGGTACCTGCCTCGGTACCTGCACTACCCTACACTGATCATGTTTTGAAAAACTTTTGGGCTAGCTCCAAATACAGAACTCCTCGTCAATACCAGCTGAAGAGCCCTCCGTGTTAAGTCCCTCACAATTTGGCCTCTACTTTGGAGGGAGCTGCATGCCTGCTAGCTACCATTGCCTCCTCCAGGGAAGCTTCGGGAAATGTTGGGGATTCTTCTTGCGACACATTTAGCTCTGGGTACCAGCTGAAAAGCCCTTCAGGGCAGGGACACCACAACTTTGGACAAGTTTACAGGGAAGTGTATGCCTGGTAGCTACCCTTGCCTTCTCACCTCGGCATGCTTCTGGAAAAAAGATTTGGCTTCCGCCAAGAGAGATTTTTTCTTTGTGGATCCTAAACTCGGATCCCCATAGGCTAGGTAACAGAGAATTTTGCCTAATTTGGACGTTGGCACATGCCCGCTAGCTACCTTTGCCTCCACCACATTGGACTTAGGAAAAATTCTGCGTTACCTGCGCAAGTTCTGGAAAAGCAGCATACCCAGGATAGGGGTATCTACCTGAAGTTTGGCCAAATTCAGAACTACGTGCATGCCCAGTAGCTACCCGTTCCTCCTCCCAGGCATACTTGGTAAAATGTTTTGGCCTCTTCCAGAGACACAGGGACTTGTGGATTCGGTCTGCAGAACCCTTCAGGCTAGGTACCTGACAACTTGGGCCAATTTTGGAGGGAGGTACCTGCCTCGGTACCTTCACTACCCTTCGCTGATCATGTTTTGAAAAACTTTTGGGCTAGCTCCAAATACAGAACTCCTCGTCAATACCAGCTGAAGAGCCCTCCGTGTTAAGTCCCTCACAATTTGGCCTCTACTTTGGAGGGAGCTGCATGCCTGCTAGCTACCATTGCCTCCTCCAGGGAAGCTTCGGGAAATGTTGGGGATTCTTCTTGCGACACATTTAGCTCTGGGCACCAGCTGAAAAGCCCTTCAGGGCAGGGACACCACAACTTTGGACAAGTTTACAGGGAAGTGTATGCCTGGTAGCTACCCTTGCCTTCTCACCTCGGCATGCTTCTGTAAAAAAGATTTGGCTTCCGCCAAGAGAGATTTTTTCTTTGTGGATCCTAAACTCGGATCCCCATAGGCTAGGTAACAGAGAATTTTGCCTAATTTGGACGTTGGCACATGCCCGCTAGCTACCTTTGCCTCCACCACATTGGACTTAGGAAAAATTCTGCGTTACCTGCGCAAGTTCTGGAAAAGCAGCATACCCATATAGGGTATCTACCTGAAGTTTGGCCAAATTCAGAACTACGTGCATGCCCAGTAGCTACCCGTTCCTCCTCCCAGGCATACTTGGTAAAATGTTTTGGCCTCTTCCAGAGACACAGGGACTTGTGGATTCGGTCTGCAGAACCCTTCAGGCTAGGTACCTGACAACTTGGGCCAATTTTGGAGGGAGGTACCTGCCTCGATACCTTCACTACCCTTCGCTGATCATGTTTTGAAAAACTTTTGGGCTAGCTCCAAATACAGAACTCCTCGTCAATACCAGCTGAAGAGCCCTCCGTGTTAAGTCCCTCACAATTTGGCCTCTACTTTGGAGGGAGCTGCATGCCTGCTAGCTACCATTGCCTCCTCCAGGGAAGCTTCGGGAAATGTTGGGGATTCTTCTTGCGACACATTTAGCTCTGGGTACCAGCTGAAAAGCCCTTCAGGGCAGGGACACCACAACTTTGGACAAGTTTACAGGGAAGTGTATGCCTGGTAGCTACCCTTGCCTTCTCACCTCGGCATGCTTCTGGAAAAAAGATTTGGCTTCCGCCAAGAGAGATTTTTTCTTTGTGGATCCTAAACTCGGATCCCTCTAGGCTAGGTAAGAGAGAATTTTGCCTAATTTGGACGTTGGCACATGCCCGCTAGCTACCTTTGCCTCCACCACATTGGACTTAGGAAAAATTTTGCCCTACCTGCGTTAGTTCTGGAAAAGCAGCATACCCGTCTCTTATTTGTTACCTGCCTGTGTCTGCATGTCCTGTAGCTCTCTCGGATTAGCTCAAATTGCATGGAGGTTCCCCAGTTTTTTCTCCATTTGTTGAGGTCTGGTTCTGTTTGCCCCTTAAGGCTCTTTCCAAGCATCTCATTGAGCCTTTCCTTTTGGCATTCTCTGAACACTGCTGAATCCTCGGGTTGCTGCCTCAAACTCCTCCAAGCCTGCTGCTCTAATTCGTTTGTGTCCATCGGTGTACGTTCCCAACCCTGCAACAATGGAATAGACAGCTTTTGTTTGATTTTGTTTGGTTGTTTCTTTTCATTATGACCTTTTCTTTCTTTGGTCTCTCCTTCAATCCTACCACTTCTGTTACTTTGAATCCTCCTCTTAGTTTTGTTGTTTCTTTGCTTTTTTCAGACATCAGCAACCGACCCCGTTTCCCTTGTGCACTGCCTCCCTCACAGAATCCTACAATGGCTGGGGTTGCAAGGGCCCTTAAAGACCATCCAGCTCGAGCCCACCTGCACTGGTGCCCCAGGACCCTGTTGGGAGCCGCAGGGCTGGGCTGGGGCCAGCTCTGGCTTGAGGGTGACTGAGGCTGTGCCTGTCAGCCCTGCAGTGGGACATGGCGGTTGCCTAGCACCACTGTGGGTCACAATATGCACTGCCCCTGACAGCACAGGGCTGCCATGTGCTCACGGTCCCTGTCCTTGGCTTCCCAACGAGCTGGGTCCCCATGCTTGGTCCTGAGCGAGGTGGTGCATGTGCGAGTCCATGAGTCCCCAAGTGCCACAGGGCGGACTTCTCACTCTTTCCCCTGAAGCTGAACACTCTCTTTTGGTTCCACCACACCTGTGCCCTTCAGAAGCTCCACATCCATGACGTCCATGGCCCAGCTCTCTCGAGCTCACGGCTGGGCTGTCCTGCCCCAGGGGGTCCTGCCAGCTGCCTGGAGCACACTGGAAAAGTTTGGACTACATGCCTTAGTTCTCAACAAAAGCAGCATACCCACGGTGTGCCAAACCCTCTTTGGGCAGCAGAACAGAATCTTGAAGTCTGCGGTGCCCAAAGTGAAACCTTTTTCTTCATTCTTTATAAAAAAAACATTAAAGTTAACTCTTAATAAGATCATGAGATTAAGGAAGTACATGCTAAACATAGAAGACTATAATACTCAACTTTTTGCCCAAATCACGCTAATTTTTATCCCACAGTGGGACAGACAAGCTTAGGAGAAGCTTAGATTTCTCACAATTTTGGCCCTACTTTGGAGGGAGCTGCATGCCTGCTAGCTACCATTGCTTCCTCCAGAGAAGCTTTGGGAGATGTTGGGGATTCTTCCTGCGAAACATTTAGCTCTGGGTACCAGCTGAAAAGCCCTTCAGAGCAGGGACACCACAACTTTGGACAAGTTTACAGGGAAGTGTATGCCTGGTAGCTACCCTTGCCTTCTCACCTCGGCATGCTTCTGGAAAAAAGATTTGGCTTCCGCCAAGAGAGATTTTTTCTTTGTGGATCCTAAACTCGGATCCCCATAGGCTAGGTAACAGAGAATTTTGCCTAATTTGGACGTTGGCACATGCCCGCTAGCTACCTTTGCCTCCACCACATTGGACTTAGGAAAAATTCTGCGTTACCTGCGCAAGTTCTGGAAAAGCAGCATACCCATATAGGGTATCTACCTGAAGTTTGGCCAAATTCAGAACTACGTGCATGCCCAGTAGCTACCCGTTCCTCCTCCCAGGCATACTTGGTAAAATGTTTTGGCCTCTTCCAGAGACACAGGGACTTGTGGATTCGGTCCGCAGAACCCTTCAGGCTAGGTACCTGACAACTTGGGCCAATTTTGGAGGGAGGTGAATGCCAAGAGCCTTCTCCTGCCTCTCGCTGATCTTCTTTGCCAAAACTTTGTGGCTACCTCCACATACGGATTTAGTTTGGGATCCTATCCTCAGATTGCTTCAGGGTAGGTACCTGACAACTTGGGCCAATTTTGGACGGAGGTACCTGCACTTCCCTTCGCTGATCATGTTTTGAAAAACTTTTGGGCTAGCTCCAAATACAGAACTCCTCGTCAATACCAGCTGAAGAGCCCTCCGTGTTAAGTCCCTCACAATTTGGCCTCTACTTTGGAGGGAGCTGCATGCCTGCTAGCTACCATTGCCTCCTCCAGGGAAGCTTCGGGAAATGTTGGGGATTCTTCTTGCGACACATTTAGCTCTGGGTACCAGCTGAAAAGCCCTTCAGGGCAGGGACACCACAACTTTGGACAAGTTTACAGGGAAGTGTATGCCTGGTAGCTACCCTTGCCTTCTCACCTCGGCATGCTTCTGGAAAAAAGATTTGGCTTCCGCCAAGAGAGATTTTTTCTTTGTGGATCCTAAACTCGGATCCCCATAGGCTAGGTAACAGAGAATTTTGCCTAATTTGGACGTTGGCACATGCCCGCTAGCTACCTTTGCCTCCACCACATTGGACTTCGGAAAAATTCTGCGTTACCTGCGCAAGTTCTGGAAAAGCAGCATACCATATAGGGTATCTACCTGAAGTTTGGCCAAATTCAGAACTACGTGCATGCCCAGTAGCTACCCGTTCCTCCTCCCAGGCATACTTGGTAAAATGTTTTGGCCTCTTCCAGAGAGCAGGGACTTGTGGATTCGGTCTGCAGAACCCTTCAGGCTAGGTACCTGACAACTTGGGCCAATTTTGGAGGGAGGTACCTGCCTCGATACCTTCACTACCCTTCGCTGATCATGTTTTGAAAAACTTTTGGGCTAGCTCCAAATACAGAACTCCTCGTCAATACCAGCTGAAGAGCCCTCCGTGTTAAGTCCCTCACAATTTGGCCTCTACTTTGGAGGGAGCTGCATGCCTGCTAGCTACCATTGCCTCCTCCAGGGAAGCTTCGGGAAATGTTGGGGATTCTTCTTGCGACACATTTAGCTCTGGGCACCAGCTGAAAAGCCCTTCAGGGCAGGGACACCACAACTTTGGACAAGTTTACAGGGAAGTGTATGCCTGGTAGCTACCCTTGCCTTCTCACCTCGGCATGCTTCTGGAAAAAAGATTTGGCTTCCGCCAAGAGAGATTTTTTCTTTGTGGATCCTAAACTCGGATCCCCATAGGCTAGGTAACAGAGAATTTTGCCTAATTTGGACGTTGGCACATGCCCGCTAGCTACCTTTGCCTCCACCACATTGGACTTAGGAAAAATTCTGCGTTACCTGCGCAAGTTCTGGAAAAGCACCATACCCGGATGGGCTATCTACCTCAAGTTTGGCCAAATTCAGAACTACGTGCATGCCCAGTAGCTACCCGTTCCTCCTCCCAGGCATACTTGGTAAAATGTTTTGGCCTCTTCCAGAGACACAGGGACTTGTGGATTCGGTCTGCAGAACCCTTCAGGCTAGGTACCTGACAACTTGGGCCAATTTTGGAGGGAGGTACCTGCCTCGGTACCTGCACTACCCTACACTGATCATGTTTTGAAAAACTTTTGGGCTAGCTCCAAATACAGAACTCCTCGTCAATACCAGCTGAAGAGCCCTCCGTGTTAAGTCCCTCACAATTTGGCCTCTACTTTGGAGGGAGCTGCATGCCTGCTAGCTACCATTGCCTCCTCCAGGGAAGCTTCGGGAAATGTTGGGGATTCTTCTTGCGACACATTTAGCTCTGGGTACCAGCTGAAAAGCCCTTCAGGGCAGGGACACCACAACTTTGGACAAGTTTACAGGGAAGTGTATGCCTGGTAGCTACCCTTGCCTTCTCACCTCGGCATGCTTCTGGAAAAAAGATTTGGCTTCCGCCAAGAGAGATTTTTTCTTTGTGGATCCTAAACTCGGATCCCTCTAGGCTAGGTAAGAGAGAATTTTGCCTAATTTGGACGTTGGCACATGCCCGCTAGCTACCTTTGCCTCCACCACATTGGACTTAGGAAAAATTTTGCCCTACCTGCGTTAGTTCTGGAAAAGCAGCATACCCGTCTCTTATTTGTTACCTGCCTGTGTCTGCATGTCCTGTAGCTCTCTCGGATTAGCTCAAATTGCATGGAGGTTCCCCAGTTTTTTCTCCATTTGTTGAGGTCTGGTTCTGTTTGCCCCTTAAGGCTCTTTCCAAGCATCTCATTGAGCCTTTCCTTTTGGCATTCTCTGAACACTGCTGAATCCTCGGGTTGCTGCCTCAAACTCCTCCAAGCCTGCTGCTCTAATTCGTTTGTGTCCATCGGTGTACGTTCCCAACCCTGCAACAATGGAATAGACAGCTTTTGTTTGATTTTGTTTGGTTGTTTCTTTTCATTATGACCTTTTCTTTCTTTGGTCTCTCCTTCAATCCTACCACTTCTGTTACTTTGAATCCTCCTCTTAGTTTTGTTGTTTCTTTGCTTTTTTCAGACATCAGCAACCGACCCCGTTTCCCTTGTGCACTGCCTCCCTCACAGAATCCTACAATGGCTGGGGTTGCAAGGGCCCTTAAAGACCATCCAGCTCGAGCCCACCTGCACTGGTGCCCCAGGACCCTGTTGGGAGCCGCAGGGCTGGGCTGGGGCCAGCTCTGGCTTGAGGGTGACTGAGGCTGTGCCTGTCAGCCCTGCAGTGGGACATGGCGGTTGCCTAGCACCACTGTGGGTCACAATATGCACTGCCCCTGACAGCACAGGGCTGCCATGTGCTCACGGTCCCTGTCCTTGGCTTCCCAACGAGCTGGGTCCCCATGCTTGGTCCTGAGCGAGGTGGTGCATGTGCGAGTCCATGAGTCCCCAAGTGCCACAGGGCGGACTTCTCACTCTTTCCCCTGGAAGCTGAACACTCTCTTTTGGTTCCACCACACCTGTGCCCTTCAGAAGCTCCACATCCATGACAGTCCATGGCCCAGCTCTCTCGAGCTCACGGCTGGGCTGTCCTGCCCCAGGGGGTCCTGCCAGCTGCCTGGAGCACACTGGAAAAGTTTGGACTACATGCCTTAGTTCTCAACAAAAGCAGCATACCCACGGTGTGCCAAACCCTCTTTGGGCAGCAGAACAGAATCTTGAAGTCTGCGGTGCCCAAAGTGAAACCTTTTTCTTCATTCTTTATAAAAAAAACATTAAAGTTAACTCTTAATAAGATCATGAGATTAAGGAAGTACATGCTAAACATAGAAGACTATAATACTCAACTTTTTGCCCAAATCACGCTAATTTTTATCCCACAGTGGGACAGACAAGCTTAGGAGAAGCTTAGATTTCTCACAATTTTGGCCCTACTTTGGAGGGAGCTGCATGCCTGCTAGCTACCATTGCTTCCTCCAGAGAAGCTTTGGGAGATGTTGGGGATTCTTCCTGCGAAACATTTAGCTCTGGGTACCAGCTGAAAAGCCCTTCAGAGCAGGGACACCACAACTTTGGACAAGTTTACAGGGAAGTGTATGCCTGGTAGCTACCCTTGCCTTCTCACCTCGGCATGCTTCTGGAAAAAAGATTTGGCTTCCGCCAAGAGAGATTTTTTCTTTGTGGATCCTAAACTCGGATCCCCATAGGCTAGGTAACAGAGAATTTTGCCTAATTTGGACGTTGGCACATGCCCGCTAGCTACCTTTGCCTCCACCACATTGGACTTCGGAAAAATTCTGCGTTACCTGCGCAAGTTCTGGAAAAGCAGCATACCCATATAGGGTATCTACCTGAAGTTTGGCCAAATTCAGAACTACGTGCATGCCCAGTAGCTACCCGTTCCTCCTCCCAGGCATACTTGGCTAAAATGTTTTGGCCTCTTCCAGAGACACAGGGACTTGTGGATTCGGTCCGCAGAACCCTTCAGGCTAGGTACCTGACAACTTGGGCCAATTTTGGAGGGAGGTGAATGCCAAGAGCCTTCTCCTGCCTCTCGCTGATCTTCTTTGCCAAAACTTTGTGGCTACCTCCACATACGGATTTAGTTTGGGATCCTATCCTCAGATCGCTTCAGGGTAGGTACCTGAGAACTTGGGCCAATTTTGGACGGAGGTACCTGCACTTCCCTTCGCTGATCATGTTCTGAAAAACTTTTGGGCTAGCTCCAAATACAGAACTCCTCGTCAATACCAGCTGAACAGCCCTCCGTGTTAAGTCCCTCACAATTTGGCCTCTACTTTGGAGGGAGCTGCATGCCTGCTAGCTACCATTGCCTCCTCCAGGGAAGCTTCGGGAAATGTTGGGGATTCTTCTTGCGACACATTTAGCTCTGGGTACCAGCTGAAAAGCCCTTCAGGGCAGGGACACCACAACTTTGGACAAGTTTACAGGGAAGTGTATGCCTGGTAGCTACCCTTGCCTTCTCACCTCGGCATGCTTCTGGAAAAAAGATTTGGCTTCCGCCAAGAGAGATTTTTTCTTTGTGGATCCTAAACTCGGATCCCCATAGGCTAGGTAACAGAGAATTTTGCCTAATTTGGACGTTGGCACATGCCCGCTAGCTACCTTTGCCTCCACCACATTGGACTTCGGAAAAATTCTGCGTTACCTGCGCAAGTTCTGGAAAAGCAGCATACCCATATAGGGTATCTACCTGAAGTTTGGCCAAATTCAGAACTACGTGCATGCCCAGTAGCTACCCGTTCCTCCTCCCAGGCATACTTGGTAAAATGTTTTGGCCTCTTCCAGAGACACAGGGACTTGTGGATTCGGTCTGCAGAACCCTTCAGGGTAGGTACCTGACAACTTGGGCCAATTTTGGAGGGAGGTACCTGCCTCGATACCTTCACTACCCTTTGCTGATCATGTTTTGAAAAACTTTTGGGCTAGCTCCAAATACAGAACTCCTCGTCAATACCAGCTGAACAGCCCTCCGTGTTAAGTCCCTCACAATTTGGCCTCTACTTTGGAGGGAGCTGCATGCCTGCTAGCTACCATTGCCTCCTCCAGGGAAGCTTCGGGAAATGTTGGGGATTCTTCTTGCGACACATTTAGCTCTGGGCACCAGCTGAAAAGCCCTTCAGGGCAGGGACACCACAACTTTGGACAAGTTTACAGGGAAGTGTATGCCTGGTAGCTACCCTTGCCTTCTCACCTCGGCATGCTTCTCTGAAAAAAGATTTGGCTTCCGCCAAGAGAGATTTTTTCTTTGTGGATCCTAAACTCGGATCCCCATAGGCTAGGTAACAGAGAATTTTGCCTAATTTGGACGTTGGCACATGCCCGCTAGCTACCTTTGCCTCCACCACATTGGACTTCGGAAAAATTCTGCGTTACCTGCGCAAGTTCTGGAAAAGCAGCATACCCATATAGGGTATCTACCTGAAGTTTGGCCAAATTCAGAACTACGTGCATGCCCAGTAGCTACCCGTTCCTCCTCCCAGGCATACTTGGTAAAATGTTTTGGCCTCTTCCAGAGACACAGGGACTTGTGGATTCGGTCTGCAGAACCCTTCAGGCTAGGTACCTGACAACTTGGGCCAATTTTGGAGGGAGGTACCTGCCTCGGTACCTGCACTACCCTACACTGATCATGTTTTGAAAAACTTTTGGGCTAGCTCCAAATACAGAACTCCTCGTCAATACCAGCTGAAGAGCCCTCCGTGTTAAGTCCCTCACAATTTGGCCTCTACTTTGGAGGGAGCTGCATGCCTGCTAGCTACCATTGCCTCCTCCAGGGAAGCTTCGGGAAATGTTGGGGATTCTTCTTGCGACACATTTAGCTCTGGGTACCAGCTGAAAAGCCCTTCAGGGCAGGGACACCACAACTTTGGACAAGTTTACAGGGAAGTGTATGCCTGGTAGCTACCCTTGCCTTCTCACCTCGGCATGCTTCTGGAAAAAAGATTTGGCTTCCGCCAAGAGAGATTTTTTCTTTGTGGATCCTAAACTCGGATCCCTCTAGGCTAGGTAAGAGAGAATTTTGCCTAATTTGGACGTTGGCACATGCCCGCTAGCTACCTTTGCCTCCACCACATTGGACTTAGGAAAAATTTTGCCCTACCTGCGTTAGTTCTGGAAAAGCAGCATACCCGTCTCTTATTTGTTACCTGCCTGTGTCTGCATGTCCTGTAGCTCTCTCGGATTAGCTCAAATTGCATGGAGGTTCCCCAGTTTTTTCTCCATTTGTTGAGGTCTGGTTCTGTTTGCCCCTTAAGGCTCTTTCCAAGCATCTCATTGAGCCTTTCCTTTTGGCATTCTCTGAACACTGCTGAATCCTCGGGTTGCTGCCTCAAACTCCTCCAAGCCTGCTGCTCTAATTCGTTTGTGTCCATCGGTGTACGTTCCCAACCCTGCAACAATGGAATAGACAGCTTTTGTTTGATTTTGTTTGGTTGTTTCTTTTCATTATGACCTTTTCTTTCTTTGGTCTCTCCTTCAATCCTACCACTTCTGTTACTTTGAATCCTCCTCTTAGTTTTGTTGTTTCTTTGCTTTTTTCAGACATCAGCAACCGACCCCGTTTCCCTTGTGCACTGCCTCCCTCACAGAATCCTACAATGGCTGGGGTTGCAAGGGCCCTTAAAGACCATCCAGCTCGAGCCCACCTGCACTGGTGCCCCAGGACCCTGTTGGGAGCCGCAGGGCTGGGCTGGGGCCAGCTCTGGCTTGAGGGTGACTGAGGCTGTGCCTGTCAGCCCTGCAGTGGGACATGGCGGTTGCCTAGCACCACTGTGGGTCACAATATGCACTGCCCCTGACAGCACAGGGCTGCCATGTGCTCACGGTCCCTGTCCTTGGCTTCCCAACGAGCTGGGTCCCCATGCTTGGTCCTGAGCGAGGTGGTGCATGTGCGAGTCCATGAGTCCCCAAGTGCCACAGGGCGGACTTCTCACTCTTTCCCCTGAAGCTGAACACTCTCTTTTGGTTCCACCACACCTGTGCCCCTTCAGAAGCTCCACATCCATGACGTCCATGGCCCAGCTCTCTCGAGCTCACGGCTGGGCTGTCCTGCCCCAGGGGGTCCTGCCAGCTGCCTGGAGCACACTGGAAAAGTTTGGACTACATGCCTTAGTTCTCAACAAAAGCAGCATACCCACGGTGTGCCAAACCCTCTTTGGGCAGCAGAACAGAATCTTGAAGTCTGCGGTGCCCAAAGTGAAACCTTTTTCTTCATTCTTTATAAAAAAAACATTAAAGTTAACTCTTAATAAGATCATGAGATTAAGGAAGTACATGCTAAACATAGAAGACTATAATACTCAACTTTTTGCCCAAATCACGCTAATTTTTATCCCACAGTGGGACAGACAAGCTTAGGAGAAGCTTAGATTTCTCACAATTTTGGCCCTACTTTGGAGGGAGCTGCATGCCTGCTAGCTACCATTGCTTCCTCCAGAGAAGCTTTGGGAGATGTTGGGGATTCTCCCTGCGAAACATTTAGCTCTGGGTACCAGCTGAAAAGCCCTTCAGGGCAGGGACACCACAACTTTGGACAAGTTTACAGGGAAGTGTATGCCTGGTAGCTACCCTTGCCTTCTCACCTCGGCATGCTTCTGGAAAAAAGATTTGGCTTCCGCCAAGAGAGATTTTTTCTTTGTGGATCCTAAACTCGGATCCCCATAGGCTAGGTAACAGAGAATTTTGCCTAATTTGGACGTTGGCACATGCCCGCTAGCTACCTTTGCCTCCACCACATTGGACTTAGGAAAAATTCTGCGTTACCTGCGCAAGTTCTGGAAAAGCACCATACCCGGATGGGCTATCTACCTCAAGTTTGGCCAAATTCAGAACTACGTGCATGCCCAGTAGCTACCCGTTCCTCCTCCCAGGCATACTTGGTAAAATGTTTTGGCCTCTTCCAGAGACACAGGGACTTGTGGATTCGGTCCGCAGAACCCTTCAGGCTAGGTACCTGACAACTTGGGCCAATTTTGGAGGGAGGTGAATGCCAAGAGCCTTCTCCTGCCTCTCGCTGATCTTCTTTGCCAAAACTTTGTGGCTACCTCCACATACGGATTTAGTTTGGGATCCTATCCTCAGATCGCTTCAGGGTAGGTACCTGAGAACTTGGACCAATTTTGGACGGAGGTACCTGCACTTCCCTTCGCTGATCATGTTTTGAAAAACTTTTGGGCTAGCTCCAAATACAGAACTCCTCGTCAATACCAGCTGAAGAGCCCTCCTGTGTTAAGTCCCTCACAATTTGGCCTCTACTTTGGAGGGAGCTGCATGCCTGCTAGCTACCATTGCCTCCTCCAGGGAAGCTTCGGGAAATGTTGGGGATTCTTCTTGCGACACATTTAGCTCTGGGTACCAGCTGAAAAGCCCTTCAGGGCAGGGACACCACAACTTTGGACAAGTTTACAGGGAAGTGTATGCCTGGTAGCTACCCTTGCCTTCTCACCTCGGCATGCTTCTGTAAAAAAGATTTGGCTTCCGCCAAGAGAGATTTTTTCTTTGTGGATCCTAAACTCAGGATCCCTCTAGGCTAGGTAAGAGAGAATTTTGCCTAATTTGGACGTTGGCACATGCCCGCTAGCTACCTTTGCCTCCACCACATTGGACTTAGGAAAAATTTTGCCCTACCTGCGTTAGTTCTGGAAAAGCAGCATACCCGTCTCTTATTTGTTACCTGCCTGTGTCTGCATGTCCTGTAGCTCTCTCGGATTAGCTCAAATTGCATGGAGGTTCCCCAGTTTTTTCTCCATTTGTTGAGGTCTGGTTCTGTTTGCCCCTTAAGGCTCTTTCCAAGCATCTCATTGAGCCTTTCCTTTTGGCATTCTCTGAACACTGCTGAATCCTCGGGTTGCTGCCTCAAACTCCTCCAAGCCTGCTGCTCTAATTCGTTTGTGTCCATCGGTGTACGTTCCCAACCCTGCAACAATGGAATAGACAGCTTTTGTTTGATTTTGTTTGGTTGTTTCTTTTCATTATGACCTTTTCTTTCTTTGGTCTCTCCTTCAATCCTACCACTTCTGTTACTTTGAATCCTCCTCTTAGTTTTGTTGTTTCTTTGCTTTTTTCAGACATCAGCAACCGACCCCGTTTCCCTTGTGCACTGCCTCCCTCACAGAATCCTACAATGGCTGGGGTTGCAAGGGCCCTTAAAGACCATCCAGCTCGAGCCCACCTGCACTGGTGCCCCAGGACCCTGTTGGGAGCCGCAGGGCTGGGCTGGGGCCAGCTCTGGCTTGAGGGTGACTGAGGCTGTGCCTGTCAGCCCTGCAGTGGGACATGGCGGTTGCCTAGCACCACTGTGGGTCACAATATGCACTGCCCCTGACAGCACAGGGCTGCCATGTGCTCACGGTCCCTGTCCTTGGCTTCCCAACGAGCTGGGTCCCCATGCTTGGTCCTGAGCGAGGTGGTGCATGTGCGAGTCCATGAGTCCCCAAGTGCCACAGGGCGGACTTCTCACTCTTTCCCCTGGAGCTGAACACTCTCTTTTGGTTCCACCACACCTGTGCCCTTCAGAAGCTCCACATCCATGACGTCCATGGCCCAGCTCTCTCGAGCTCACGGCTGGGCTGTCCTGCCCCAGGGGGTCCTGCCAGCTGCCTGGAGCACACTGGAAAAGTTTGGACTACATGCCTTAGTTCTCAACAAAAGCAGCATACCCACGGTGTGCCAAACCCTCTTTGGGCAGCAGAACAGAATCTTGAAGTCTGCGGTGCCCAAAGTGAAACCTTTTTCTTCATTCTTTATAAAAAAAACATTAAAGTTAACTCTTAATAAGATCATGAGATTAAGGAAGTACATGCTAAACATAGAAGACTATAATACTCAACTTTTTGCCCAAATCACGCTAATTTTTATCCCACAGTGGGACAGACAAGTTTAGGAGAAGCTTAGATTTCTCACAATTTTGGCCCTACTTTGGAGGGAGCTGCATGCCTGCTAGCTACCATTGCTTCCTCCAGAGAAGCTTTGGGAGATGTTGGGGATTCTTCCTGCGAAACATTTAGCTCTGGGTACCAGCTGAAAAGCCCTTCAGGGCAGGGACACCACAACTTTGGACAAGTTTACAGGGAAGTGTATGCCTGGTAGCTACCCTTGCCTTCTCACCTCGGCATGCTTCTGGAAAAAAGATTTGGCTTCCGCCAAGAGAGATTTTTTCTTTGTGGATCCTAAACTCGGATCCCCATAGGCTAGGTAACAGAGAATTTTGCCTAATTTGGACGTTGGCACATGCCCGCTAGCTACCTTTGCCTCCACCACATTGGACTTAGGAAAAATTCTGCGTTACCTGCGCAACTTCTGGAAAAGCACCATACCCGGATGGGCTATCTACCTGAAGTTTGGCCAAATTCAGAACTACGTGCATGCCCAGTAGCTACCCGTTCCTCCTCCCAGGCATACTTGGTAAAATGTTTTGGCCTCTTCCAGAGACACAGGGACTTGTGGATTCGGTCCGCAGAACCCTTCAGGCTAGGTACCTGACAACTTGGGCCAATTTTGGAGGGAGGTGAATGCCAAGAGCCTTCTCCTGCCTCTCGCTGATCTTCTTTGCCAAAACTTTGTGGCTACCTCCACATACGGATTTAGTTTGGGATCCTATCCTCAGATCGCTTCAGGGTAGGTACCTGAGAACTTGGACCAATTTTGGACGGAGGTACCTGCACTTCCCTTCGCTGATCATGTTTTGAAAAACTTTTGGGCTAGCTCCAAATACAGAACTCCTCGTCAATACCAGCTGAAGAGCCCTCCGTGTTAAGTCCCTCACAATTTGGCCTCTACTTTGGAGGGAGCTGCATGCCTGCTAGCTACCATTGCCTCCTCCAGGGAAGCTTCGGGAAATGTTGGGGATTCTTCTTGCGACACATTTAGCTCTGGGTACCAGCTGAAAAGCCCTTCAGGGCAGGGACACCACAACTTTGGACAAGTTTACAGGGAAGTGTATGCCTGGTAGCTACCCTTGCCTTCTCACCTCGGCATGCTTCTGGAAAAAAGATTTGGCTTCCGCCAAGAGAGATTTTTTCTTTGTGGATCCTAAACTCGGATCCCTCTAGGCTAGGTAACAGAGAATTTTGCCTAATTTGGACGTTGGCACATGCCCGCTAGCTACCTTTGCCTCCACCACATTGGACTTAGGAAAAATTTTGCCCTACCTGCGTTAGTTCTGGAAAAGCAGCATACCCGTCTCTTATTTGTTACCTGCCTGTGTCTGCATGTCCTGTAGCTCTCTCGGATTAGCTCAAATTGCATGGAGGTTCCCCAGTTTTTTCTCCATTTGTTGAGGTCTGGTTCTGTTTGCCCCTTAAGGCTCTTTCCAAGCATCTCATTGAGCCTTTCCTTTTGGCATTCTCTGAACACTGCTGAATCCTCGGGTTGCTGCCTCAAACTCCTCCAAGCCTGCTGCTCTAATTCGTTTGTGTCCATCGGTGTACGTTCCCAACCCTGCAACAATGGAATAGACAGCTTTTGTTTGATTTTGTTTGGTTGTTTCTTTTCATTATGACCTTTTCTTTCTTTGGTCTCTCCTTCAATCCTACCACTTCTGTTACTTTGAATCCTCCTCTTAGTTTTGTTGTTTCTTTGCTTTTTTCAGACATCAGCAACCGACCCCGTTTCCCTTGTGCACTGCCTCCCTCACAGAATCCTACAATGGCTGGGGTTGCAAGGGCCCTTAAAGACCATCCAGCTCGAGCCCACCTGCACTGGTGCCCCAGGACCCTGTTGGGAGCCGCAGGGCTGGGCTGGGGCCAGCTCTGGCTTGAGGGTGACTGAGGCTGTGCCTGTCAGCCCTGCAGTGGGACATGGCGGTTGCCTAGCACCACTGTGGGTCACAATATGCACTGCCCCTGACAGCACAGGGCTGCCATGTGCTCACGGTCCCTGTCCTTGGCTTCCCAACGAGCTGGGTCCCCATGCTTGGTCCTGAGCGAGGTGGTGCATGTGCGAGTCCATGAGTCCCCAAGTGCCACAGGGCGGACTTCTCACTCTTTCCCCTGGAGCTGAACACTCTCTTTTGGTTCCACCACACCTGTGCCCTTCAGAAGCTCCACATCCATGACGTCCATGGCCCAGCTCTCTCGAGCTCACGGCTGGGCTGTCCTGCCCCAGGGGGTCCTGCCAGCTGCCTGGAGCACACTGGAAAAGTTTGGACTACATGCCTTAGTTCTCAACAAAAGCAGCATACCCACGGTGTGCCAAACCCTCTTTGGGCAGCAGAACAGAATCTTGAAGTCTGCGGTGCCCAAAGTGAAACCTTTTTCTTCATTCTTTATAAAAAAAACATTAAAGTTAACTCTTAATAAGATCATGAGATTAAGGAAGTACATGCTAAACATAGAAGACTATAATACTCAACTTTTTGCCCAAATCACGCTAATTTTTATCCCACAGTGGGACAGACAAGCTTAGGAGAAGCTTAGATTTCTCACAATTTTGGCCCTACTTTGGAGGGAGCTGCATGCCTGCTAGCTACCATTGCTTCCTCCAGAGAAGCTTTCGGGAGATGTTGGGGATTCTTCCTTGCGACACATTTAGCTCTGGGTACCAGCTGAAAAGCCCTTCAGGGCAGGGACACCACAACTTTGGACAAGTTTACAGGGAAGTGTATGCCTGGTAGCTACCCTTGCCTTCTCACCTCGGCATGCTTCTGGAAAAAAGATTTGGCTTCCGCCAAGAGAGATTTTTTCTTTGTGGATCCTAAACTCGGATCCCCATAGGCTAGGTAACAGAGAATTTTGCCTAATTTGGACGTTGGCACATGCCCGCTAGCTACCTTTGCCTCCACCACATTGGACTTCGGAAAAATTCTGCGTTACCTGCGCAAGTTCTGGAAAAGCAGCATACCCATATAGGGTATCTACCTGAAGTTTGGCCAAATTCAGAACTACGTGCATGCCCAGTAGCTACCCGTTCCTCCTCCCAGGCATACTTGGTAAAATGTTTTGGCCTCTTCCAGAGACACAGGGACTTGTGGATTCGGTCCGCAGAACCCTTCAGGCTAGGTACCTGACAACTTGGGCCAATTTTGGAGGGAGGTGAATGCCAAGAGCCTTCTCCTGCCTCTCGCTGATCTTCTTTGCCAAAACTTTGTGGCTACCTCCACATACGGATTTAGTTTGGGATCCTATCCTCAGATCGCTTCAGGGTAGGTACCTGAGAACTTGGGCCAATTTTGGACGGAGGTACCTGCACTTCCCTTCGCTGATCATGTTTTGAAAAACTTTTGGGCTAGCTCCAAATACAGAACTCCTCGTCAATACCAGCTGAAGAGCCCTCCGTGTTAAGTCCCTCACAATTTGGCCTCTACTTTGGAGGGAGCTGCATGCCTGCTAGCTACCATTGCCTCCTCCAGGGAAGCTTCGGGAAATGTTGGGGATTCTTCTTGCGACACATTTAGCTCTGGGTACCAGCTGAAAAGCCCTTCAGGGCAGGGACACCACAACTTTGGACAAGTTTACAGGGAAGTGTATGCCTGGTAGCTACCCTTGCCTTCTCACCTCGGCATGCTTCTGGAAAAAAGATTTGGCTTCCGCCAAGAGAGATTTTTTCTTTGTGGATCCTAAACTCGGATCCCCATAGGCTAGGTAACAGAGAATTTTGCCTAATTTGGACGTTGGCACATGCCCGCTAGCTACCTTTGCCTCCACCACATTGGACTTCGGAAAAATTCTGCGTTACCTGCGCAAGTTCTGGAAAAGCAGCATACCCATATAGGGGTATCTACCTGAAGTTTGGCCAAATTCAGAACTACGTGCATGCCCAGTAGCTACCCGTTCCTCCTCCCAGGCATACTTGGTAAAATGTTTTGGCCTCTTCCAGAGACACAGGGACTTGTGGATTCGGTCTGCAGAACCCTTCAGGCTAGGTACCTGACAACTTGGGCCAATTTTGGAGGGAGGTACCTGCCTCGATACCTTCACTACCCTTCGCTGATCATGTTTTGAAAAACTTTTGGGCTAGCTCCAAATACAGAACTCCTCGTCAATACCAGCTGAAGAGCCCTCCGTGTTAAGTCCCTCACAATTTGGCCTCTACTTTGGAGGGAGCTGCATGCCTGCTAGCTACCATTGCCTCCTCCAGGGAAGCTTCGGGAAATGTTGGGGATTCTTCTTGCGACACATTTAGCTCTGGGTACCAGCTGAAAAGCCCTTCAGGGCAGGGACACCACAACTTTGGACAAGTTTACAGGGAAGTGTATGCCTGGTAGCTACCCTTGCCTTCTCACCTCGGCATGCTTCTGTAAAAAAGATTTGGCTTCCGCCAAGAGAGATTTTTTCTTTGTGGATCCTAAACTCGGATCCCCATAGGCTAGGTAACAGAGAATTTTGCCTAATTTGGACGTTGGCACATGCCCGCTAGCTACCTTTGCCTCCACCACATTGGACTTAGGAAAAATTCTGCCGTACCTGCGCTAAGTTCTGGAAAAGCAGCATACCCATATAGGGTATCTACCTGAAGTTTGGCCAAATTCAGAACTACGTGCATGCCCAGTAGCTACCCGTTCCTCCTCCCAGGCATACTTGGTAAAATGTTTTGGCCTCTTCCAGAGACACAGGGACTTGTGGATTCGGTCTGCAGAACCCTTCAGGCTAGGTACCTGACAACTTGGGCCAATTTTGGAGGGAGGTACCTGCCTCGGTACCTGCACTACCCTACACTGATCATGTTTTGAAAAACTTTTGGGCTAGCTCCAAATACAGAACTCCTCGTCAATACCAGCTGAAGAGCCCTCCGTGTTAAGTCCCTCACAATTTGGCCTCTACTTTGGAGGGAGCTGCATGCCTGCTAGCTACCATTGCCTCCTCCAGGGAAGCTTCGGGAAATGTTGGGGATTCTTCTTGCGACACATTTAGCTCTGGGTACCAGCTGAAAAGCCCTTCAGGGCAGGGACACCACAACTTTGGACAAGTTTACAGGGAAGTGTATGCCTGGTAGCTACCCTTGCCTTCTCACCTCGGCATGCTTCTGGAAAAAAGATTTGGCTTCCGCCAAGAGAGATTTTTTCTTTGTGGATCCTAAACTCGGATCCCTCTAGGCTAGGTAAGAGAGAATTTTGCCTAATTTGGACGTTGGCACATGCCCGCTAGCTACCTTTGCCTCCACCACATTGGACTTAGGAAAAATTTTGCCCTACCTGCGTTAGTTCTGGAAAAGCAGCATACCCGTCTCTTATTTGTTACCTGCCTGTGTCTGCATGTCCTGTAGCTCTCTCGGATTAGCTCAAATTGCATGGAGGTTCCCCAGTTTTTTCTCCATTTGTTGAGGTCTGGTTCTGTTTGCCCCTTAAGGCTCTTTCCAAGCATCTCATTGAGCCTTTCCTTTTGGCATTCTCTGAACACTGCTGAATCCTCGGGTTGCTGCCTCAAACTCCTCCAAGCCTGCTGCTCTAATTCGTTTGTGTCCATCGGTGTACGTTCCCAACCCTGCAACAATGGAATAGACAGCTTTTGTTTGATTTTGTTTGGTTGTTTCTTTTCATTATGACCTTTTCTTTCTTTGGTCTCTCCTTCAATCCTACCACTTCTGTTACTTTGAATCCTCCTCTTAGTTTTGTTGTTTCTTTGCTTTTTTCAGACATCAGCAACCGACCCCGTTTCCCTTGTGCACTGCCTCCCTCACAGAATCCTACAATGGCTGGGGTTGCAAGGGCCCTTAAAGACCATCCAGCTCGAGCCCACCTGCACTGGTGCCCCAGGACCCTGTTGGGAGCCGCAGGGCTGGGCTGGGGCCAGCTCTGGCTTGAGGGTGACTGAGGCTGTGCCTGTCAGCCCTGCAGTGGGACATGGCGGTTGCCTAGCACCACTGTGGGTCACAATATGCACTGCCCCTGACAGCACAGGGCTGCCATGTGCTCACGGTCCCTGTCCTTGGCTTCCCAACGAGCTGGGTCCCCATGCTTGGTCCTGAGCGAGGTGGTGCATGTGCGAGTCCATGAGTCCCCAAGTGCCACAGGGCGGACTTCTCACTCTTTCCCCTGGAGCTGAACACTCTCTTTTAGTTCCACCACACCTGTGCCCTTCAGAAGCTCCACTATCCATGACGTCCATGGCCCAGCTCTCTCGAGCTCACGGCTGGGCTGTCCTGCCCCAGGGGGTCCTGACAGCTGCCTGGAGCACACTGGAAAAGTTTGGACTACATGCCTTAGTTCTCAACAAAAGCAGCATACCCACGGTGTGCCAAACCCTCTTTGGGCAGCAGAACAGAATCTTGAAGTCTGCGGTGCCCAAAGTGAAACCTTTTTCTTCATTCTTTATAAAAAAAACATTAAAGTTAACTCTTAATAAGATCATGAGATTAAGGAAGTACATGCTAAACATAGAAGACTATAATACTCAACTTTTTGCCCAAATCACGCTAATTTTTATCCCACAGTGGGACAGACAAGCTTAGGAGAAGCTTAGATTTCTCACAATTTTGGCCCTACTTTGGAGGGAGCTGCATGCCTGCTAGCTACCATTGCTTCCTCCAGAGAAGCTTCGGGAGATGTTGGGGATTCTTCCTGCGACACATTTAGCTCTGGGTACCAGCTGAAAAGCCCTTCAGGGCAGGGACACCACAACTTTGGACAAGTTTACAGGGAAGTGTATGCCTGGTAGCTACCCTTGCCTTCTCACCTCGGCATGCTTCTGGAAAAAAGATTTGGCTTCCGCCAAGAGAGATTTTTTCTTTGTGGATCCTAAACTCGGATCCCCATAGGCTAGGTAACAGAGAATTTTGCCTAATTTGGACGTTGGCACATGCCCGCTAGCTACCTTTGCCTCCACCACATTGGACTTAGGAAAAATTCTGCGTTACCTGCGCAAGTTCTGGAAAAGCAGCATACCCATATAGGGTATCTACCTGAAGTTTGGCCAAATTCAGAACTACGTGCATGCCCAGTAGCTACCCGTTCCTCCTCCCAGGCATACTTGGTAAAATGTTTTGGCCTCTTCCAGAGACACAGGGACTTGTGGATTCGGTCCGCAGAACCCTTCAGGCTAGGTACCTGACAACTTGGGCCAATTTTGGAGGGAGGTACCTGCCTCGATACCTTCACTACCCTTCGCTGATCATGTTTTGAAAAACTTTTGGGCTAGCTCCAAATACAGAACTCCTCGTCAATACCAGCTGAAGAGCCCTCCGTGTTAAGTCCCTCACAATTTGGCCTCTACTTTGGAGGGAGCTGCATGCCTGCTAGCTACCATTGCCTCCTCCAGGGAAGCTTCGGGAAATGTTGGGGATTCTTCTTGCGACACATTTAGCTCTGGGTACCAGCTGAAAAGCCCTTCAGGGCAGGGACACCACAACTTTGGACAAGTTTACAGGGAAGTGTATGCCTGGTAGCTACCCTTGCCTTCTCACCTCGGCATGCTTCTGGAAAAAAGATTTGGCTTCCGCCAAGAGAGATTTTTTCTTTGTGGATCCTAAACTCGGATCCCCATAGGCTAGGTAACAGAGAATTTTGCCTAATTTGGACGTTGGCACATGCCCGCTAGCTACCTTTGCCTCCACCACATTGGACTTCGGAAAAATTCTGCGTTACCTGCGCAAGTTCTGGAAAAGCAGCATACCCATATAGGGTATCTACCTGAAGTTTGGCCAAATTCAGAACTACGTGCATGCCCAGTAGCTACCCGTTCCTCCTCCCAGGCATACTTGGTAAAATGTTTTGGCCTCTTCCAGAGACACAGGGACTTGTGGATTCGGTCTGCAGAACCCTTCAGGCTAGGTACCTGACAACTTGGGCCAATTTTGGAGGGAGGTACCTGCCTCGATACCTTCACTACCCTTCGCTGATCATGTTTTGAAAAACTTTTGGGCTAGCTCCAAATACAGAACTCCTCGTCAATACCAGCTGAAGAGCCCTCCGTGTTAAGTCCCTCACAATTTGGCCTCTACTTTGGAGGGAGCTGCATGCCTGCTAGCTACCATTGCCTCCTCCAGGGAAGCTTCGGGAAATGTTGGGGATTCTTCTTGCGACACATTTAGCTCTGGGTACCAGCTGAAAAGCCCTTCAGGGCACGGGACACCACAACTTTGGACAAGTTTACAGGGAAGTGTATGCCTGGTAGCTACCCTTGCCTTCTCACCTCGGCATGCTTCTGGAAAAAAGATTTGGCTTCCGCCAAGAGAGATTTTTTCTTTGTGGATCCTAAACTCGGATCCCCATAGGCTAGGTAACAGAGAATTTTGCCTAATTTGGACGTTGGCACATGCCCGCTAGCTACCTTTGCCTCCACCACATTGGACTTAGGAAAAATTCTGCGTTACCTGCGCAAGTTCTGGAAAAGCAGCCATACCCATATAGGGTATCTACCTGAAGTTTGGCCAAATTCAGAACTACGTGCATGCCCAGTAGCTACCCGTTCCTCCTCCCAGGCATACTTGGTAAAATGTTTTGGCCTCTTCCAGAGACACAGGGACTTGTGGATTCGGTCTGCAGAACCCTTCAGGCTAGGTACCTGACAACTTGGGCCAATTTTGGAGGGAGGTACCTGCCTCGATACCTTCACTACCCTTCGCTGATCATGTTTTGAAAAACTTTTGGGCTAGCTCCAAATACAGAACTCCTCGTCAATACCAGCTGAAGAGCCCTCCGTGTTAAGTCCCTCACAATTTGGCCTCTACTTTGGAGGGAGCTGCATGCCTGCTAGCTACCATTGCCTCCTCCAGGGAAGCTTCGGGAAATGTTGGGGATTCTTCTTGCGACACATTTAGCTCTGGGTACCAGCTGAAAAGCCCTTCAGGGCACGGACACCACAACTTTGGACAAGTTTACAGGGAAGTGTATGCCTGGTAGCTACCCTTGCCTTCTCACCTCGGCATGCTTCTGGAAAAAAGATTTGGCTTCCGCCAAGAGAGATTTTTTCTTTGTGGATCCTAAACTCGGATCCCCATAGGCTAGGTAACAGAGAATTTTGCCTAATTTGGACGTTGGCACATGCCCGCTAGCTACCTTTGCCTCCACCACATTGGACTTAGGAAAAATTCTGCGTTACCTGCGCAAGTTCTGGAAAAGCAGCATACCCATATAGGGTATCTACCTGAAGTTTGGCCAAATTCAGAACTACGTGCATGCCCAGTAGCTACCCGTTCCTCCTCCCAGGCATACTTGGTAAAATGTTTTGGCCTCTTCCAGAGACACAGGGACTTGTGGATTCGGTCTGCAGAACCCTTCAGGCTAGGTACCTGACAACTTGGGCCAATTTTGGAGGGAGGTACCTGCCTCGATACCTGCACTACCCTTCGCTGATCATGTTTTGAAAAACTTTTGGGCTAGCTCCAAATACAGAACTCCTCGTCAATACCAGCTGAAGAGCCCTCCGTGTTAAGTCCCTCACAATTTGGCCTCTACTTTGGAGGGAGCTGCATGCCTGCTAGCTACCATTGCCTCCTCCAGGGAAGCTTCGGGAAATGTTGGGGATTCTTCTTGCGACACATTTAGCTCTGGGTACCAGCTGAAAAGCCCTTCAGGGCAGGGACACCACAACTTTGGACAAGTTTACAGGGAAGTGTATGCCTGGTAGCTACCCTTGCCTTCTCACCTCGGCATGCTTCTGGAAAAAAGATTTGGCTTCCGCCAAGAGAGATTTTTTCTTTGTGGATCCTAAACTCGGATCCCCATAGGCTAGGTAACAGAGAATTTTGCCTAATTTGGACGTTGGCACATGCCCGCTAGCTACCTTTGCCTCCACCACATTGGACTTAGGAAAAATTTTGCCCTACCTGCGTTAGTTCTGGAAAAGCAGCATACCCATATAGGGTATCTACCTGAAGTTTGGCCAAATTCAGAACTACGTGCATGCCCAGTAGCTACCCGTTCCTCCTCCCAGGCATACTTGGTAAAATGTTTTGGCCTCTTCCAGAGACACAGGGACTTGTGGATTCGGTCCGCAGAACCCTTCAGGCTAGGTACCTGACAACTTGGGCCAATTTTGGAGGGAGGTGAATGCCAAGAGCCTTCTCCTGCCTCTCGCTGATCTTGTTTGCCAAAACTTTGTGGCTACCTCCACATACGGATTTAGTTTGGGATCCTATCCTCAGATTGCTTCAGGGTAGGTACCTGACAACTTGGGCCAATTTTGGACGGAGGTACCTGCACTTCCCTTCGCTGATCATGTTTTGAAAAACTTTTGGGCTAGCTCCAAATACAGAACTCCTCGTCAATACCAGCTGAAGAGCCCTCCGTGTTAAGTCCCTCACAATTTGGCCTCTACTTTGGAGGGAGCTGCATGCCTGCTAGCTACCATTGCCTCCTCCAGGGAAGCTTCGGGAAATGTTGGGGATTCTTCTTGCGACACATTTAGCTCTGGGTACCAGCTGAAAAGCCCTTCAGGGCACGGACACCACAACTTTGGACAAGTTTACAGGGAAGTGTATGCCTGGTAGCTACCCTTGCCTTCTCACCTCGGCATGCTTCTGTAAAAAAGATTTGGCTTCCGCCAAGAGAGATTTTTTCTTTGTGGATCCTAAACTCGGATCCCCATAGGCTAGGTAACAGAGAATTTTGCCTAATTTGGACGTTGGCACATGCCCGCTAGCTACCTTTGCCTCCACCACATTGGACTTCGGAAAAATTCTGCGTTACCTGCGCAAGTTCTGGAAAAGCAGCATACCCAGGATAGGGTATCTACCTGAAGTTTGGCCAAATTCAGAACTACGTGCATGCCCAGTAGCTACCCGTTCCTCCTCCCAGGCATACTTGGTAAAATGTTTTGGCCTCTTCCAGAGACACAGGGACTTGTGGATTCGGTCTGCAGAACCCTTCAGGCTAGGTACCTGACAACTTGGGCCAATTTTGGAGGGAGGTACCTGCCTCGATACCTTCACTACCCTTCGCTGATCATGTTTTGAAAAACTTTTGGGCTAGCTCCAAATACAGAACTCCTCGTCAATACCAGCTGAAGAGCCCTCCGTGTTAAGTCCCTCACAATTTGGCCTCTACTTTGGAGGGAGCTGCATGCCTGCTAGCTACCATTGCCTCCTCCAGGGAAGCTTCGGGAAATGTTGGGGATTCTTCTTGCGACACATTTAGCTCTGGGTACCAGCTGAAAAGCCCTTCAGGGCAGGGACACCACAACTTTGGACAAGTTTACAGGGAAGTGTATGCCTGGTAGCTACCCTTGCCTTCTCACCTCGGCATGCTTCTGGAAAAAAGATTTGGCTTCCGCCAAGAGAGATTTTTTCTTTGTGGATCCTAAACTCGGATCCCCATAGGCTAGGTAACAGAGAATTTTGCCTAATTTGGACGTTGGCACATGCCCGCTAGCTACCTTTGCCTCCACCACATTGGACTTAGGAAAAATTCTGCCGTTACCTGCGCTAAGTTCTGGAAAAGCAGCATACCCATATAGGGTATCTACCTGAAGTTTGGCCAAATTCAGAACTACGTGCATGCCCAGTAGCTACCCGTTCCTCCTCCCAGGCATACTTGGTAAAATGTTTTGGCCTCTTCCAGAGACACAGGGACTTGTGGATTCGGTCCGCAGAACCCTTCAGGCTAGGTACCTGACAACTTGGGCCAATTTTGGAGGGAGGTGAATGCCAAGAGCCTTCTCCTGCCTCTCGCTGATCTTGTTTGCCAAAACTTTGTGGCTACCTCCACATACGGATTTAGTTTGGGATCCTATCCTCAGATTGCTTCAGGGTAGGTACCTGACAACTTGGGCCAATTTTGGACGGAGGTACCTGCACTTCCCTTCGCTGATCATGTTTTGAAAAACTTTTGGGCTAGCTCCAAATACAGAACTCCTCGTCAATACCAGCTGAAGAGCCCTCCGTGTTAAGTCCCTCACAATTTGGCCTCTACTTTGGAGGGAGCTGCATGCCTGCTAGCTACCATTGCCTCCTCCAGGGAAGCTTCGGGAAATGTTGGGGATTCTTCTTGCGACACATTTAGCTCTGGGTACCAGCTGAAAAGCCCTTCAGGGCAGGGACACCACAACTTTGGACAAGTTTACAGGGAAGTGTATGCCTGGTAGCTACCCTTGCCTTCTCACCTCGGCATGCTTCTGGAAAAAAGATTTGGCTTCCGCCAAGAGAGATTTTTTCTTTGTGGATCCTAAACTCGGATCCCCATAGGCTAGGTAACAGAGAATTTTGCCTAATTTGGACGTTGGCACATGCCCGCTAGCTACCTTTGCCTCCACCACATTGGACTTCGGAAAAATTCTGCGTTACCTGCGCAAGTTCTGGAAAAGCAGCCATACCCGGATAGGGTATCTACCTGAAGTTTGGCCAAATTCAGAACTACGTGCATGCCCAGTAGCTACCCGTTCCTCCTCCCAGGCATACTTGGTAAAATGTTTTGGCCTCTTCCAGAGACACAGGGACTTGTGGATTCGGTCTGCAGAACCCTTCAGGCTAGGTACCTGACAACTTGGGCCAATTTTGGAGGGAGGTACCTGCCTCGGTACCTGCACTACCCTTCGCTGATCATGTTTTGAAAAACTTTTGGGCTAGCTCCAAATACAGAACTCCTCGTCAATACCAGCTGAAGAGCCCTCCGTGTTAAGTCCCTCACAATTTGGCCTCTACTTTGGAGGGAGCTGCATGCCTGCTAGCTACCATTGCCTCCTCCAGGGAAGCTTCGGGAAATGTTGGGGATTCTTCTTGCGACACATTTAGCTCTGGGTACCAGCTGAAAAGCCCTTCAGGGCAGGGACACCACAACTTTGGACAAGTTTACAGGGAAGTGTATGCCTGGTAGCTACCCTTGCCTTCTCACCTCGGCATGCTTCTGGAAAAAAGATTTGGCTTCCGCCAAGAGAGATTTTTTCTTTGTGGATCCTAAACTCGGATCCCCATAGGCTAGGTAACAGAGAATTTTGCCTAATTTGGACGTTGGCACATGCCCGCTAGCTACCTTTGCCTCCACCACATTGGACTTAGGAAAAATTTTGCCCTACCTGCGTTAGTTCTGGAAAAGCAGCATACCCGTCTCTTATTTGTTACCTGCCTGTGTCTGCATGTCCTGTAGCTCTCTCGGATTAGCTCAAATTGCATGGAGGTTCCCCAGTTTTTTCTCCATTTGTTGAGGTCTGGTTCTGTTTGCCCCTTAAGGCTCTTTCCAAGCATCTCATTGAGCCTTTCCTTTTGGCATTCTCTGAACACTGCTGAATCCTCGGGTTGCTGCCTCAAACTCCTCCAAGGCTGTTGCTCTAATTCGTTTGTGTCCATCGGTGTACGTTCCCAACCCTGCAACAATGGAATAGACAGCTTTTGTTTGATTTTGTTTGGTTGTTTCTTTTCATTATGACCTATTCTTTCTTTGGTCTCTCCTTCAATCCTACCACTTCTGTTACTTTGAATCCTCCTCTTAGTTTTGTTGTTTCTTTGCTTTTTTCAGACATCAGCAACCGACCCCGTTTCCCTTGTGCACTGCCTCCCTCACAGAATCCTACAATGGCTGGGGTTGCAAGGGCCCTTAAAGACCATCCAGCTCGAGCCCACCTGCACTGGTGCCCCAGGACCCTGTTGGGAGCCGCAGGGCTGGGCTGGGGCCAGCTCTGGCTTGAGGGTGACTGAGGCTGTGCCTGTCAGCCCTGCAGTGGGACATGGCGGTTGCCTAGCACCACTGTGGGTCACAATATGCACTGCCCCTGACAGCACAGGGCTGCCATGTGCTCACGGTCCCTGTCCTTGGCTTCCCAACGAGCTGGGTCCCCATGCTTGGTCCTGAGCGAGGTGGTGCATGTGCGAGTCCATGAGTCCCCAAGTGCCACAGGGCGGACTTCTCACTCTTTCCCCTGGAGCTGAACACTCTCTTTTGGTTCCACCACACCTGTGCCCTTCAGAAGCTCCACATCCATGACGTCCATGGCCCAGCTCTCTCGAGCTCACGGCTGGGCTGTCCTGCCCCAGGGGGTCCTGCCAGCTGCCTGGAGCACACTGGAAAAGTTTGGACTACATGCCTTAGTTCTCAACAAAAGCAGCATACCCACGGTGTGCCAAACCCTCTTTGGGCAGCAGAACAGAATCTTGAAGTCTGCGGTGCCCAAAGTGAAACCTTTTTCTTCATTCTTTATAAAAAAAACATTAAAGTTAACTCTTAATAAGATCATGAGATTAAGGAAGTACATGCTAAACATAGAAGACTATAATACTCAACTTTTTGCCCAAATCACGCTAATTTTTATCCCACAGTGGGACAGACAAGCTTAGGAGAAGCTTAGATTTCTCACAATTTTGGCCCTACTTTGGAGGGAGCTGCATGCCTGCTAGCTACCATTGCTTCCTCCAGAGAAGCTTTGGGAGATGTTGGGGATTCTTCCTGCGAAACATTTAGCTCTGGGTACCAGCTGAAAAGCCCTTCAGGGCAGGGACACCACAACTTTGGACAAGTTTACAGGGAAGTGTATGCCTGGTAGCTACCCTTGCCTTCTCACCTCGGCATGCTTCTGGAAAAAAGATTTGGCTTCCGCCAAGAGAGATTTTTTCTTTGTGGATCCTAAACTCGGATCCCCATAGGCTAGGTAAGCAGAGAATTTTGCCTAATTTGGACGTTGGCACATGCCCGCTAGCTACCTTTGCCTCCACCACATTGGACTTAGGAAAAATTCTGCGTTACCTGCGCAAGTTCTGGAAAAGCACCATACCCGGATGGGGTATCTACCTGAAGTTTGGCCAAATTCAGAACTACGTGCATGCCCAGTAGCTACCCGTTCCTCCTCCCAGGCATACTTGGGAAAATGTTTTGGCCTCTTCCAGAGAGGCAGGGACTTGTGGATTCGGTCCGCAGAACCCTTCAGGCTAGGTACCTGACAACTTGGGCCAATTTTGGAGGGAGGTGAATGCCAAGAGCCTTCTCCTGCCTTTCACTGATCTTGTTTGCCAAAACTTTGTGGCTACCTCCACATACGGATTTAGTTTGGGATCCTATCCTCAGATCGCTTCAGGGTAGGTACCTGAGAAATTGGGCCAATTTTGGAGGGAGGTACCTGCACTTCCCTTCGCTGATCATGTTTTGAAAAACTTTTGGGCTAGCTCCAAATACAGAACTCCTCGTCAATACCAGCTGAAGAGCCCTCCGTGTTAAGTCCCTCACAATTTGGCCTCTACTTTGGAGGGAGCTGCATGCCTGCTAGCTACCATTGCCTCCTCCAGAGAAGCTTCGGGAAATGTTGGGGATTCTTCTTGCGACACATTTAGCTCTGGGTACCAGCTGAAAAGCCCTTCAGGGCACGGACACCACAACTTTGGACAAGTTTACAGGGAAGTGTATGCCTGGTAGCTACCCTTGCCTTCTCACCTCGGCATGCTTCTGGAAAAAAGATTTGGCTTCCGCCAAGAGAGATTTTTTCTTTGTGGATCCTAAACTCGGATCCCCATAGGCTAGGTAACAGAGAATTTTGCCTAATTTGGACGTTGGCACATGCCCGCTAGCTACCTTTGCCTCCACCACATTGGACTTAGGAAAAATTCTGCGTTACCTGCGCAAGTTCTGGAAAAGCACCATACCCGGATGGGGTATCTACCTGAAGTTTGGCCAAATTCAGAACTACGTGCATGCCCAGTAGCTACCCGTTCCTCCTCCCAGGCATACTTGGTAAAATGTTTTGGCCTCTTCCAGAGACACAGGGACTTGTGGATTCAGTCCGCAGAACACTTCAGGCTAGGTACCTGACAACTTGGGCCAATTTTGGAGGGAGGTGCATGCCAAGAGCCTTCTCCTGCCTCTCGCTGATCTTCTTTGCCAAAACTTTGTGGCTACCTCCACATACGGATTTAGTTTGGGATCCTATCCTCAGATCGCTTCAGGGTAGGTACCTGAGAACTTGGGCCAATTTTGGACGGAGGTACCTGCACTTCCCTTCGCTGATCATGTTTTGAAAAACTTTTGGGCTAGCTCCAAATACAGAACTCCTCGTCAATACCAGCTGAAGAGCCCTCCGTGTTAAGTCCCTCACAATTTGGCCTCTACTTTGGAGGGAGCTGCATGCCTGCTAGCTACCATTGCCTCCTCCAGGGAAGCTTCGGGAAATGTTGGGGATTCTTCTTGCGACACATTTAGCTCTGGGTTCCAGCTGAAAAGCCCTTCAGGGCACGGACACCACAACTTTGGACAAGTTTACAGGGAAGTGTATGCCTGGTAGCTACCCTTGCCTTCTCACCTCGGCATGCTTCTGGAAAAAAGATTTGGCTTCCGCCAAGAGAGATTTTTTCTTTGTGGATCCTAAACTCGGATCCCCATAGGCTAGGTAACAGAGAATTTTGCCTAATTTGGACGTTGGCACATGCCCGCTAGCTACCTTTGCCTCCACCACATTGGACTTCGGAAAAATTCTGCGTTACCTGCGCAAGTTCTGGAAAAGCACCATACCCGGACGGGGTATCTACCTGAAGTTTGGCCAAATTCAGAACTACGTGCATGCCCAGTAGCTACCCGTTCCTCCTCCCAGGCATACTTGGTAAAATGTTTTGGCCTCTTCCAGAGACACAGGGACTTGTGGATTCGGTCCGCAGAACCCTTCAGGCTAGGTACCTGACAACTTGGGCCAATTTTGGAGGGAGGTACCTGCCTCGGTACCTTCACTACCCTTCGCTGATCATGTTTTGAAAAACTTTTGGGCTAGCTCCAAATACAGAACTCCTCGTCAATACCAGCTGAAGAGCCCTCCGTGTTAAGTCCCTCACAATTTGGCCTCTACTTTGGAGGGAGCTGCATGCCTGCTAGCTACCATTGCCTCCTCCAGGGAAGCTTCGGGAAATGTTGGGGATTCTTCTTGCGACACATTTAGCTCTGGGTTCCAGCTGAAAAGCCCTTCAGGGCAGGGACACCACAACTTTGAGCAAGTTTACAGGGAAGTGTATGCCTGGCAGCTACCCTTGCCTTCTCACCTCGGCATGCTTCCATAAAAAAAGATTTGGCTTCCTCCAAGAGGGATCTGTTCTTTGTGGATCCTAAACTCACATCCCTCTAGGCTAGGTAACAGAGAATTTTGCCTAATTTGGACGCTGGCACATGCCCGCTAGCTGCCTTTGCCTCCACCACATTGGACTTAGGAAAAATTTTGCCCTACCTGCGTTAGTTCTGGAAAAGCAGCATACCCGTCTCTTATTTGTTACCTGCCTGTGTCTGCATGTCCTGTAGCTCTCTCGGATTAGCTCAAATTGCATGGAGGTTCCCCAGTTTTTTCTCCATTTGTTGAGGTCTGGTTCTGTTTGCCCCTTAAGGCTCTTTCCAAGCATCTCATTGAGCCTTTCCTTTTGGCATTCTCTGAACACTGCTGAATCCTCGGGTTGCTGCCTCAAACTCCTCCAAGGCTGTTGCTCTAATTCGTTTGTGTCCATCGGTGTACGTTCCCAACCCTGCAACAATGGAATAGACAGCTTTTGTTTGATTTTGTTTGGTTGTTTCTTTTCATTATGACCTATTCTTTCTTTGGTCTTTCCTTCAATCCTACCACTTCTGTTACTTTGAATCCTCCTCTTAGTTTTGTTGTTTCTTTGCTTTTTTCAGACATCAGCAACCGACCCCGTTTCCCTTGTGCACTGCCTCCCTCACAGAATCCTACAATGGCTGGGGTTGGAAGGGCCCTTAAAGACCATCCAGCTCGAGCCCACCTGCACTGGTGCCCCAGGACCCTGTTGGGAGCCGCAGGGCTGGGCTGGGGCCAGCTCTGGCTTGAGGGTGACTGAGGCTGTGCCTGTCAGCCCTGCAGTGGGACATGGCGGTTGCCTAGCTCCACTGTGGGTCACAATATGCACTGCCCCTGACAGCACAGGGCTGCCATGTGCTCACGGTCCCTGTCCTTGGCTTCCCAACGAGCTGGGTCCCCATGCTTGGTCCTGAGCGAGGTGGTGCATGTGCGAGTCCATGAGTCCCCAAGTGCCACAGGGCGGACTTCTCACTCTTTCCCCTGGAGCTGAACACTCTCTTTTGGTTCCACCACACCTGTGCCCTTCAGAAGCTCCACATCCATGACGTCCATGGCCCAGCTCTCTCGAGCTCACGGCTGGGCTGTCCTGCCCCAGGGGGTCCTGCCAGCTGCCTGGAGCACACTGGAAAAGTTTGGACTACATGCCTTAGTTCTCAACAAAAGCAGCATACCCACGGTGTGCCAAACCCTCTTTGGGCAGCAGAACAGAATCTTGAAGTCTGCGGTGCCCAAAGTGAAACCTTTTTCTTCATTCTTTATAAAAAAAACATTAAAGTTAACTCTTAATAAGATCATGAGATTAAGGAAGTACATGCTAAACATAGAAGACTATAATACTCAACTTTTTGCCCAAATCACGCTAATTTTTATCCCACAGTGGGACAGACAAGCTTAGGAGAAGCTTAGATTTCTCACAATTTTGGCCCTACTTTGGAGGGAGCTGCATGCCTGCTAGCTACCATTGCTTCCTCCAGAGAAGCTTTGGGAGATGTTGGGGATTCTTCCTGCGAAACATTTAGCTCTGGGTACCAGCTGAAAAGCCCTTCAGGGCAGGGACACCACAACTTTGGACAAGTTTACAGGGAAGTGTATGCCTGGTAGCTACCCTTGCCTTCTCACCTCGGCATGCTTCTGGAAAAAAGATTTGGCTTCCGCCAAGAGAGATTTTTTCTTTGTGGATCCTAAACTCGGATCCCCATAGGCTAGGTAGCAGAGAATTTTGCCTAATTTGGACGTTGGCACATGCCCGCTAGCTACCTTTGCCTCCACCACATTGGACTTAGGAAAAATTCTGCGTTACCTGCGCAAGTTCTGGAAAAGCACCATACCCGGATGGGGTATCTACCTGAAGTTTGGCCAAATTCAGAACTACGTGCATGCCCAGTAGCTACCCGTTCCTCCTCCCAGGCATACTTGGGAAAATGTTTTGGCCTCTTCCAGAGAGGCAGGGACTTGTGGATTCGGTCCGCAGAACCCTTCAGGCTAGGTACCTGACAACTTGGGCCAATTTTGGAGGGAGGTGAATGCCAAGAGCCTTCTCCTGCCTTTCACTGATCTTGTTTGCCAAAACTTTGTGGCTACCTCCACATACGGATTTAGTTTGGGATCCTATCCTCAGATCGCTTCAGGGTAGGTACCTGAGAAATTGGGCCAATTTTGGAGGGAGGTACCTGCACTTCCCTTCGCTGATCATGTTTTGAAAAACTTTTGGGCTAGCTCCAAATACAGAACTCCTCGTCAATACCAGCTGAAGAGCCCTCCGTGTTAAGTCCCTCACAATTTGGCCTCTACTTTGGAGGGAGCTGCATGCCTGCTAGCTACCATTGCCTCCTCCAGAGAAGCTTCGGGAAATGTTGGGGATTCTTCTTGCGACACATTTAGCTCTGGGTACCAGCTGAAAAGCCCTTCAGGGCAGGGACACCACAACTTTGGACAAGTTTACAGGGAAGTGTATGCCTGGTAGCTACCCTTGCCTTCTCACCTCGGCATGCTTCTGGAAAAAAGATTTGGCTTCCGCCAAGAGAGATTTTTTCTTTGTGGATCCTAAACTCGGATCCCCATAGGCTAGGTAACAGAGAATTTTGCCTAATTTGGACGTTGGCACATGCCCGCTAGCTACCTTTGCCTCCACCACATTGGACTTAGGAAAAATTCTGCGTTACCTGCGCAAGTTCTGGAAAAGCACCATACCCGGACGGGGTATCTACCTGAAGTTTGGCCAAATTCAGAACTACGTGCATGCCCAGTAGCTACCCGTTCCTCCTCCCAGGCATACTTGGGAAAATGTTTTGGCCTCTTCCAGAGACACAGGGACTTGTGGATTCGGTCCGCAGAACCCTTCAGGCTAGGTACCTGACAACTTGGGCCAATTTTGGAGGGAGGTACCTGCCTGGGTACTTTCACTACCCTTCGCTGATCATGTTTTGAAAAACTTTTGGGCTAGCTCCAAATACAGAACTCCTCGTCAATACCAGCTGAAGAGCCCTCCGTGTTAAGTCCCTCACAATTTGGCCTCTACTTTGGAGGGAGCTGCATGCCTGCTAGCTACCATTGCCTCCTCCAGGGAAGCTTCGGGAAATGTTGGGGATTCTTCTTGCGACACATTTAGCTCTGGGTTCCAGCTGAAAAGCCCTTCAGGGCAGGGACACCACAACTTTGGGCAAGTTTACAGGGAAGTGTATGCCTGGCAGCTACCCTTGCCTTCTCACCTCGGCATGCTTCCATAAAAAAAGATTTGGCTTCCTCCAAGAGGGATCTGTTCTTTGTGGATCCTAAACTCGGATCCCTCTAGGCTAGGTAACAGAGAATTTTGCCTAATTTGGACGCTGGCACATGCCCGCTAGCTGCCTTTGCCTCCACCACATTGTACTTAGGAAAAATTTTGCCCTACCTGCGTTAGTTCTGGAAAAGCAGCATACCCGTCTCTTATTTGTTACCTGCCTGTGTCTGCATGTCCTGTAGCTCTCTCGGATTAGCTCAAATTGCATGGAGGTTCCCCAGTTTTTTCTCCATTTCTTGAGGTCTGATTCTGTTTGCCCCTTAAGGCTCTTTCCAAGCATCTCATTGAGCCTTTCCTTTTGGCATTCTCTGAACACTGCTGAATCCTCGGGTTGCTGCCTCAAACTCCTCCAAGGCTGTTGCTCTAATTCGTTTGTGTCCATCGGTGTACGTTCCCAACCCTGCAACAATGGAATAGACAGCTTTTGTTTGATTTTGTTTGGTTGTTTCTTTTCATTATGACCTATTCTTTCTTTGGTCTTTCCTTCAATCCTACCACTTCTGTTACTTTGAATCCTCCTCTTAGTTTTGTTGTTTCTTTGCTTTTTTCAGACATCAGCAACCGACCCCGTTTTCCTTGTGCACTGCCTCCCTCACAGAATCCTACAATGGCTGGGGTTGCAAGGGCCCTTAAAGACCATCCAGCTCGAGCCCACCTGCACTGGTGCCCCAGGACCCTGTTGGGAGCCGCAGGGCTGGGCTGGGGCCAGCTCTGGCTTGAGGGTGACTGAGGCTGTGCCTGTCAGCCCTGCAGTGGGACATGGCGGTTGCCTAGCACCACTGTGGGTCACAATATGCACTGCCCCTGACAGCACAGGGCTGCCATGTGCTCACGGTCCCTGTCCTTGGCTTCCCAACGAGCTGGGTCCCCATGCTTGGTCCTGAGCGAGGTGGTGCATGTGCGAGTCCATGAGTCCCCAAGTGCCACAGGGCGGACTTCTCACTCTTTCCCCTGGAGCTGAACACTCTCTTTTGGTTCCACCACACCTGTGCCCTTCAGAAGCTCCACATCCATGACGTCCATGGCCCAGCTCTCTCGAGCTCACGGCTGGGCTGTCCTGCCCCAGGGGGTCCTGACAGCTGCCTGGAGCACACTGGAAAAGTTTGGACTACATGCCTTAGTTCTCAACAAAAGCAGCATACCCACGGTGTGCCAAACCCTCTTTGGGCAGCAGAACAGAATCTTGAAGTCTGCGGTGCCCAAAGTGAAACCTTTTTCTTCATTCTTTATAAAAAAAACATTAAAGTTAACTCTTAATAAGATCATGAGATTAAGGAAGTACATGCTAAACATAGAAGACTATAATACTCAACTTTTTGCCCAAATCACGCTAATTTTTATCCCACAGTGGGACAGACAAGCTTAGGAGAAGCTTAGATTTCTCACAATTTTGGCCCTACTTTGGAGGGAGCTGCATGCCTGCTAGCTACCATTGCTTCCTCCAGAGAAGCTTTGGGAGATGTTGGGGATTCTTCCTGCGAAACATTTAGCTCTGGGTACCAGCTGAAAAGCCCTTCAGGGCACGGACACCACAACTTTGGAGAAGTTTACAGGGAAGTGTATGCCTGGTAGCTACCCTTGCCTTCTCACCTCGGCATGCTTCTGGAAAAAAGATTTGGCTTCCGCCAAGAGAGATTTTTTCTTTGTGGATCCTAAACTCGGATCCCCATAGGCTAGGTAACAGAGAATTTTGCCTAATTTGGACGTTGGCACATGCCCGCTAGCTACCTTTGCCTCCACCACATTGGACTTAGGAAAAATTCTGCGTTACCTGCGCAAGTTCTGGAAAAACACCATACCGGGACGGGGTATCTACCTAAAGTTTGGCCAAATTCAGAACTACGTGCATGCCCAGTAGCTACCCGTTCCTCCTCCCAGGCATACTTGGTAAAATGTTTTGGCCTCTTCCAGAGACACAGGGACTTGTGGATTCGGTCTGCAGAACCCTTCAGGCTAGGTACCTGACAACTTGGGCCAATTTTGGAGGGAGGTACCTGCCTCGGTACCTGCACAACCCTTCGCTGATCATGTTTTGAAAAACTTTTGGGCTAGCTCCAAATACAGAACTCCTCGTCAATACCAGCTGAAGAGCCCTCCGTGTTAAGTCCCTCACAATTTGGCCTCTACTTTGGAGGGAGCTGCATGCCTGCTAGCTACCATTGCCTCCTCCAGGGAAGCTTTGGGAAATGTTGGGGATTCTTCTTGCGACACATTTAGCTCTGGGTACCAGCTGAAAAGCCCTTCAGGGCACGGACACCACAACTTTGGACAAGTTTACAGGGAAGTGTATGCCTGGTAGCTACCCTTGCCTTCTCACCTCGGCATGCTTCTGTAAAAAAGATTTGGCTTCCGCCAAGAGAGATTTTTTCTTTGTGGATCCTAAACTCGGATCCCTCTAGGCTAGGTAACAGAGAATTTTGCCTAATTTGGACGTTGGCACATGCCCGCTAGCTACCTTTGCCTCCACCACATTGGACTTAGGAAAAATTCTGCGTTACCTGCGCAAGTTCTGGAAAAGCAGCATACCCGTCTCTTATTTGTTACCTGCCTGTGTCTGCATGTCCTGTAGCTCTCTCGGATTAGCTCAAATTGCATGGAGGTTCCCTAGTTTTTTCTCCATTTGTTGAGGTCTGGTTCTGTTTGCCCCTTAAGGCTCTTTCCAAGCATCTCATTGAGCCTTTCCTTTTGGCATTCTCTGAACACTGCTGAATCCTCGGGTTGCTGCCTCAAACTCCTCCAAGGCTGCTGCTCTAATTCGTTTGTGTCCATCGGTGTACATTCCCAACCCTGCAACAATGGAATAGACAGCTTTTGTTTGATTTTGTTCGGTTGTTTCTTTTCATTATGACCTTTTCTTTCTTTGGTCTCTCCTTCAATCCTACCACTTCTGTTACTTTGAATCCTCCTCTTAGTTTTGTTGTTTCTTTGCTTTTTTCAGACATCAGCAACCGACCCCGTTTCCCTTGTGCACTGCCTCCCTCACAGAATCCTACAATGGCTGGGGTTGGAAGGGCCCTTAAAGACCATCCAGCTCGAGCCCACCTGCACTGGTGCCCCAGGACCCTGTTGGGAGCCGCAGGGCTGGGCTGGGGCCAGCTCTGGCTTGAGGGTGACTGAGGCTGTGCCTGTCAGCCCTGCAGTGGGACATGGCGGTTGCCTAGCACCACTGTGGGTCACAATATGCACTGCCCCTGACAGCACAGGGCTGCCATGTGCTCACGGTCCCTGTCCTTGGCTTCCCAACGAGCTGGGTCCCCATGCTTGGTCCTGAGCGAGGTGGTGCATGTGCGAGTCCATGAGTCCCCAAGTGCCACAGGGCGGACTTCTCACTCTTTCCCCTGGAGCTGAACACTCTCTTTTGGTTCCACCACACCTGTGCCCTTCAGAAGCTCCACATCCATGACGTCCATGGCCCAGCTCTCTCGAGCTCACGGCTGGGCTGTCCTGCCCCAGGGGGTCCTGACAGCTGCCTGGAGCACACTGGAAAAGTTTGGACTACATGCCTTAGTTCTCAACAAAAGCAGCATACCCACGGTGTGCCAAACCCTCTTTGGGCAGCAGAACAGAATCTTGAAGTCTGCGGTGCCCAAAGTGAAACCTTTTTCTTCATTCTTTAGAAAAAAAACATTAAAGTTAACTCTTAATAAGATCATGAGATTAAGGAAGTACATGCTAAACATAGAAGACTATAATACTCAACTTTTTGCCCAAATCACGCTAATTTTTATCCCAGAGTGGGACAGACAGGTTTAGGAGAAGCTTAGATTTCTCACAATTTTGGCCCTACTTTGGAGGGAGCTGCATGCCTGCTAGCTACCATTGCTTCCTCCAGAGAAGTTTTGGGAGATGTTGGGGATTCTTCCTGCGAAACATTTAGCTCTGGGTACCAGCTGAAAAGCCCTTCAGGGCAGGGACACCACAACTTTGGGCAAGTTTACAGGGAAGTGTATGCCTGGTAGCTACCCTTGCCTTCTCACCTCGGCATGCTTCTGGAAAAAAGATTTGGCTTCCGCCAAGAGAGATTTTTTCTTTGTGGATCCTAAACTCGGATCCCCATAGGCTAGGTAACAGAGAATTTTGCCTAATTTGGACGTTGGCACATGCCCGCTAGCTACCTTTGCCTCCACCACATTGGACTTAGGAAAAATTCTGCGTTACCTGCGCAAGTTCTGGAAAAGCACCATACCCGGATGGGCTATCTACCTAAAGTTTGGCCAAATTCAGAACTACGTGCATGCCCAGTAGCTACCCGTTCCTCCTCCCAGGCATACTTGGTAAAATGTTTTGGCCTCTTCCAGAGACACAGGGACTTGTGGATTCGGTCCGCAGAACCCTTCAGGCTAGGTACCTGACAACTTGGGCCAATTTTGGAGGGAGGTGCATGCCAAGAGCCTTCTCCTGCCTCTTGCTGATCTTGTTTGCCAAAACTTTGTGGCTACCTCCACATACGGATTTAGTTTGGGATCCTATCCTCAGATCGCTTCAGGGTAGGTACCTGACAACTTGGGCCAATTTTGGACGGAGGTACCTGCACTTCCCTTCGCTGATCATGTTTTGAAAAACTTTTGGGCTAGCTCCAAATACAGAACTCCTCGTCAATACCAGCTGAAGAGCGCTCCGTGTTAAGTCCCTCACAATTTGGCCTCTACTTTGGAGGGAGCTGCATGCCTGCTAGCTACCATTGCCTCCTCCAGGGAAGCTTCGGGAAATGTTGGGGATTCTTCTTGCGACACATTTAGCTCTGGGTTCCAGCTGAAAAGCCCTTCAGGGCAGGGACACCACAACTTTGGACAAGTTTACAGGGAAGTGTATGCCTGGTAGCTACCCTTGCCTTCTCACCTCGGCATGCTTCTGGAAAAAAGATTTGGCTTCCGCCAAGAGAGATTTTTTCTTTGTGGATCCTAAACTCGGATCCCCATAGGCTAGGTAACAGAGAATTTTGCCTAATTTGGATGTTGGCACATGCCCGCTAGCTAACTTTGCCTCCACCACATTGGACTTAGGAAAAATTTTGTCCTACCTGCGTTAGTTCTGGAAAAGCAGCATACCCATATAGGGTATCTACCTGAAGTTTGGCCAAATTCAGAACTATGTGCATGCCAAGTAGCTACCCGTTCCTCCTCCCAGGCATACTTGGTAAAATGTTTTGGCCTCTTCCAGAGACACAGGGACTTGTGGATTCAGTCCGCAGAACCCTTCAGGCTAGGTACCTGAGAACTTGGGCCAATTTTGGAGGGAGGTGCATGCCAAGAGCCTTCTCCTGCCTCTCGCTGATCTTGTTTGCCAAAACTTTGTGGCTACCTCCACATACGGATTTAGTTTGGGATCCTATCCTCAGATTGCTTCAGGGTAGGTACCTGAGAAATTGGGCCAATTTTGGAGGGAGGTACCTGCACTTCCCTTCGCTGATCATGTTTTGAAAAACTTTTGGGCTAGCTCCAAATACAGAACTCCTCGTCAATACCAGCTGAAGAGCCCTCCGTGTTAAGTCCCTCACAATTTGGCCTCTACTTTGGAGGGAGCTGCATGCCTGCTAGCTACCATTGCCTCCTCCAGGGAAGCTTCGGGAAATGTTGGGGATTCTTCTTGCGACACATTTAGCTCTGGGTTCCAGCTGAAAAGCCCTTCAGGGCACGGACACCACAACTTTGGACAAGTTTACAGGGAAGTGTATGCCTGGTAGCTACCCTTGCCTTCTCACCTCGGCATGCTTCTGGAAAAAAGATTTGGCTTCCGCCAAGAGAGATTTTTTCTTTGTGGATCCTAAACTCGGATCCCCATAGGCTAGGTAGCAGAGAATTTTGCCTAATTTGGACGTTGGCACATGCCCGCTAGCTACCTTTGCCTCCACCACATTGGACTTAGGAAAAATTCTGCGTTACCTGCGCAAGTTCTGGAAAAACACCATACCCGGATGGGCTATCTACCTAAAGTTTGGCCAAATTCAGAACTACGTGCATGCCCAGTAGCTACCCGTTCCTCCTCCCAGGCATACTTGGTAAAATGTTTTGGCCTCTTCCAGAGACACAGGGACTTGTGGATTCGGTCTGCAGAACCCTTCAGGCTAGGTACCTGACAACTTGGGCCAATTTTGGAGGGAGGTACCTGCCTCGGTACCTGCACTACCCTTCGCTGATCATGTTTTGAAAAACTTTTGGGCTAGCTCCAAATACAGAACTCCTCGTCAATACCAGCTGAAGAGCCCTCCGTGTTAAGTCCCTCACAATTTGGCCTCTACTTTGGAGGGAGCTGCATGCCTGCTAGCTACCATTGCCTCCTCCAGGGAAGCTTCGGGAAATGTTGGGGATTCTTCTTGCGACACATTTAGCTCTGGGTACCAGCTGAAAAGCCCTTCAGGGCACGGACACCACAACTTTGGACAAGTTTACAGGGAAGTGTATGCCTGGTAGCTACCCTTGCCTTCTCACCTCGGCATGCTTCTGGAAAAAAGATTTGGCTTCCGCCAAGAGAGATTTTTTTCTTTGTGGATCCTAAACTCGGATCCCTCTAGGCTAGGTAACAGAGAATTTTGCCTAATTTGGACGTTGGCACATGCCCGCTAGCTACCTTTGCCTCCACCACATTGGACTTAGGAAAAATTCTGCGTTACCTGCGCAAGTTCTGGAAAAGCAGCATACCCGTCTCTTATTTGTTACCTGCCTGTGTCTGCATGTCCTGTAGCTCTCTCGGATTAGCTCAAATTGCATGGAGGTTCCCTAGTTTTTTCTCCATTTGTTGAGGTCTGGTTCTGTTTTCCCCTTAAGGCTCTTTCCAAGCATCTCATTGAGCCTTTCCTTTTGGCATTCTCTGAACACTGTTGAATCCTCGGGTTGCTGCCTCAAACTCCTCCAAGGCTGCTGCTCTAATTCGTTTGTGTCCATCGGTGTACATTCCCAACCCTGCAACAATGGAATAGACAGCTTTTGTTTGATTTTGTTTGGTTGTTTCTTTTCATTATGACCTTTTCTTTCTTTGGTCTCTCCTTCAATCCTACCACTTCTGTTACTTTGAATCCTCCTCTTAGTTTTGTTGTTTCTTTGCTTTTTTCAGACATCAGCAACCGACCCCGTTTCCCTTGTGCACTGCCTCCCTCACAGAATCCTACAATGGCTGGGGTTGGAAGGGCCCTTAAAGACCATCCAGCTCGAGCCCACCTGCACTGGTGCCCCAGGACCCTGTTGGGAGCCGCAGGGCTGGGCTGGGGCCAGCTCTGGCTTGAGGGTGACTGAGGCTGTGCCTGTCAGCCCTGCAGTGGGACATGGCGGTTGCCTAGCACCACTGTGGGTCACAATATGCACTGCCCCTGACAGCACAGGGCTGCCATGTGCTCACGGTCCCTGTCCTTGGCTTCCCAACGAGCTGGGTCCCCATGCTTGGTCCTGAGCGAGGTGGTGCATGTGCGAGTCCATGAGTCCCCAAGTGCCACAGGGCGGACTTCTCACTCTTTCCCCTGGAGCTGAACACTCTCTTTTGGTTCCACCACACCTGTGCCCTTCAGAAGCTCCACATCCATGACGTCCATGGCCCAGCTCTCTCGAGCTCACGGCTGGGCTGTCCTGCCCCAGGGGGTCCTGACAGCTGCCTGGAGCACACTGGAAAAGTTTGGACTACATGCCTTAGTTCTCAACAAAAGCAGCATACCCACGGTGTGCCAAACCCTCTTTGGGCAGCAGAACAGAATCCTGAAGTCTGCGGTGCCCAAAGTGAAACCTTTTTCTTCATTCTTTATAAAAAAAACATTAAAGTTAACTCTTAATAAGATCATGAGATTAAGGAAGTACATGCTAAACATAGAAGACTATAATACTCAACTTTTTGCCCAAATCACGCTAATTTTTATCCCAGAGTGGGACAGACAGGTTTAGGAGAAGCTTAGATTTCTCACAATTTTGGCCCTACTTTGGAGGGAGCTGCATGCCTGCTAGCTACCATTGCTTCCTCCAGAGAAGCTTTGGGAGATGTTGGGGATTCTTCCTGCGAAACATTTAGCTCTGGGTACCAGCTGAAAAGCCCTTCAGGGCAGGGACACCACAACTTTGGACAAGTTTACAGGGAAGTGTATGCCTGGTAGCTACCCTTGCCTTCTCACCTCGGCATGCTTCTGGAAAAAAGATTTGGCTTCCGCCAAGAGAGATTTTTTCTTTGTGGATCCTAAACTCGGATCCCCATAGGCTAGGTAACAGAGAATTTTGCCTAATTTGGACGTTGGCACATGCCCGCTAGCTACCTTTGCCTCCACCACATTGGACTTAGGAAAAATTCTGCGTTACCTGCGCAAGTTCTGGAAAAGCACCATACCCGGATGGGCTATCTACCTAAAGTTTGGCCAAATTCAGAACTACGTGCATGCCCAGTAGCTACCCGTTCCTCCTCCCAGGCATACTTGGGAAAATGTTTTGGCCTCTTCCAGAGACACAGGGACTTGTGGATTCGGTCCGCAGAACCCTTCAGGCTAGGTACCTGACAACTTGGGCCAATTTTGGAGGGAGGTGAATGCCAAGAGCCTTCTCCTGCCTTTCACTGATCTTGTTTGCCAAAACTTTGTGGCTACCTCCACATACGGATTTAGTTTGGGATCCTATCCTCAGATCGCTTCAGGGTAGGTACCTGAGAACTTGGGCCAATTTTGGAGGGAGGTACCTGCACTTCCCTTCGCTGATCATGTTTTGAAAAACTTTTGGGCTAGCTCCAAATACAGAACTCCTCGTCAATACCAGCTGAAGAGCCCTCGGTGTTAAGTCCCTCACAATTTGGCCTCTACTTTGGAGGGAGCTGCATGCCTGCTAGCTACCATTGCCTCCTCCAGGGAAGCTTCGGGAAATGTTGGGGATTCTTCTTGCGACACATTTAGCTCTGGGTTCCAGCTGAAAAGCCCTTCAGGGCAGGGACACCACAACTTTGGACAAGTTTACAGGGAAGTGTATGCCTGGTAGCTACCCTTGCCTTCTCACCTCGGCATGCTTCTGGAAAAAAGATTTGGCTTCCGCCAAGAGAGATTTTTTCTTTGTGGATCCTAAACTCGGATCCCCATAGGCTAGGTAACAGAGAATTTTGCCTAATTTGGACGTTGGCACATGCCCGCTAGCTACCTTTGCCTCCACCACATTGGACTTAGGAAAAATTTTGTCCTACCTGCGTTAGTTCTGGAAAAGCAGCATACCCATATAGGGTATCTACCTGAAGTTTGGCCAAATTCAGAACTACGTGCATGCCCAGTAGCTACCCGTTCCTCCTCCCAGGCATACTTGGTAAAATGTTTTGGCCTCTTCCAGAGACACAGGGACTTGTGGATTCAGTCCGCAGAACCCTTCAGGCTAGGTACCTGAGAACTTGGGCCAATTTTGGAGGGAGGTGCATGCCAAGAGCCTTCTCCTGCCTCTCGCTGATCTTGTTTGCCAAAACTTTGTGGCTACCTCCACATACGGATTTAGTTTGGGATCCTATCCTCAGATTGCTTCAGGGTAGGTACCTGACAACTTGGGCCAATTTTGGACGGAGGTACCTGCACTTCCCTTCGCTGATCATGTTTTGAAAAACTTTTGGGCTAGCTTCAAATACAGAACTCCTCGTCAATACCAGCTGAAGAGCCCTCCGTGTTAAGTCCCTCACAATTTGGCCTCTACTTTGGAGGGAGCTGCATGCCTGCTAGCTACCATTGCCTCCTCCAGGGAAGCTTCGGGAAATGTTGGGGATTCTTCTTGCGACACATTTAGCTCTGGGTTCCAGCTGAAAAGCCCTTCAGGGCACGGACACCACAACTTTGGACAAGTTTACAGGGAAGTGTATGCCTGGTAGCTACCCTTGCCTTCTCACCTCGGCATGCTTCTGGAAAAAAGATTTGGCTTCCGCCAAGAGAGATTTTTTCTTTGTGGATCCTAAACTCGGATCCCTCTAGGCTAGGTAACAGAGAATTTTGCCTAATTTGGACGTTGGCACATGCCCGCTAGCTACCTTTGCCTCCACCACATTGGACTTAGGAAAAATTCTGCGTTACCTGCGCAAGTTCTGGAAAAGCAGCATACCCGTCTCTTATTTGTTATCTGCCTGTGTCTGCATGTCCTGTAGCTCTCTCGGATTAGCTCAAATTGCATGGAGGTTCCCTAGTTTTTTCTCCATTTGTTGAGGTCTGGTTCTGTTTGCCCCTTAAGGCTCTTTCCAAGCATCTCATTGAGCCTTTCCTTTTGGCATTCTCTGAACACTGCTGAATCCTCGGGTTGCTGCCTCAAACTCCTCCAAGGCTGCTGCTCTAATTCGTTTGTGTCCATCGGTGTACGTTCCCAACCCTGCAACAATGGAATAGACAGCTTTTGTTTGATTTTGTTTGGTTGTTTCTTTTCATTATGACCTTTTCTTTCTTTGGTCTCTCCTTCAATCCTACCACTTTTGTTACTTTGAATCCTCCTCTTAGTTTTGTTGTTTCTTTGCTTTTTTCATACATCAGCAACCGACCCCGTTTCCCTTGTGCACTGCCTCCCTCACAGAATCCTACAATGGCTGGGGTTGCAAGGGCCCTTAAAGACCATCCAGCTCGAGCCCACCTGCACTGGTGCCCCAGGACCCTGTTGGGAGCCGCAGGGCTGGGCTGGGGCCAGCTCTGGCTTGAGGGTGACTGAGGCTGTGCCTGTCAGCCCTGCAGTGGGACATGGCGGTTGCCTAGCACCACTGTGGGTCACAATATGCACTGCCCCTGACAGCACAGGGCTGCCATGTGCTCACGGTCCCTGTCCTTGGCTTCCCAACGAGCTGGGTCCCCATGCTTGGTCCTGAGCGAGGTGGTGCATGTGCGAGTCCATGAGTCCCCAAGTGCCACAGGGCGGACGTCTCACTCTTTCCCCTGGAGCTGAACACTCTCTTTTGGTTCCACCACACCTGTGCCCTTCAGAAGCTCCACATCCATGACGTCCATGGCCCAGCTCTCTCGAGCTCACGGCTGGGCTGTCCTGCCCCAGGGGGTCCTGCCAGCTGCCTGGAGCACACTGGAAAAGTTTGGACTACATGCCTTAGTTCTCAACAAAAGCAGCATACCCACGGTGTGCCAAACCCTCTTTGGGCAGCAGAACAGAATCTTGAAGTCTGCGGTGCCCAAAGTGAAACCTTTTTCTTCATTCTTATAAAAAAAACATTAAAGTTAACTCTTAATAAGATCATGAGATTAAGGAAGTACATGCTAAACATAGAAGACTATAATACTCAACTTTTTGCCCAAATCACGCTAATTTTTATCCCAGAGCGGGACAGACAAGTTTAGGAGAAGCTTAGATTTCTCACAATTTTGGCCTCTACTTTGGAGGGAGCTGCATGCCTGCTAGCTACCATTGCCTCCTCCAGGGAAGCTTCTGCAAATGTTGGGGATTCTTCTTGCGACATACTTAGTTCTGGGTACCAGCTGAAAAGCCCTTCAGGGCAGGGACACCACAACTTTGGGCAAGTTTAGACGGAAGTGTATCCCTGGTAGCTACTCTTGCCTTCTCACCTCGGCATGCTTCTGGAAAAAAGATTTGGCTTCCGCCAAGAGAGATTTTTTCTTTGTGGATCCTAAACTCGGATTCCTCTAGGCTAGATAACAGAGAATTTTGCCTAATTTGGACGTTGGCACATGCCCGCTAGCTACCTTTGCCTCCACCACATTGGACTTAGGAAAAATTCTGCGTTACCTGCGCAAGTTCTGGAAAAGCACCATACCCGGACGGGGTATCTACCTGAAGTTTGGCCAAATTCAGAACTACGTGCATGCCCAGTAGCTACCCGTTCCTCCTCCCAGGCATACTTGGTAAAATGTTTTGGCCTCTTCCAGAGACACAGGGACTTGTGGATTCGGTCCGCAGAACCCTTCAGGGTAGGTACCTGACAACTTGGGCCAATTTTGGAGGGAGGTACCTGCCTCGATACCTGCACTACCCTTCGCTGATCATGTTTTGAAAAACTTCTGGGCTAGCTCCAAATACAGAACTCCTCGTCAATACCAGCTGAAGAGCCCTCCGTGTTAAGTCCCTCACAATTTGGCCTCTACTTTGGAGGGAGCTGCATGCCTGCTAGCTACCATTGCCTCCTCCAGGGAAGCTTCGGGAAATGTTGGGGATTCTTCTTGCGACACATTTAGCTCTGGGTACCAGCTGAAAAGCCCTTCAGGGCACGGACACCACAACTTTGGACAAGTTTACAGGGAGGTGTATGCCTGGTAGCTACCCTTGCCTTCTCACCTCGGCATGCTTCTGGAAAAAAGATTTGGCTTCCGCCAAGAGAGATTTTTTCTTTGTGGATCCTAAACTCAGATCCCTCTAGGCTAGGTAACAGAGAATTTTGCCTAATTTGGACGTTGGCACATGCCCGCTAGCTACCTTTGCCTCCACCACATTGGACTTAGGAAAAATTTTGCCCTACCTGCGTTAGTTCTGGAAAAGCAGCATACCCATATCGGGTATCTACCTGAAGTTTGGCCAAATTCAGAACTACGTGCATGCCCAGTAGCTACCCGTTCCTCCTCCCAGGCATACTTGGTAAAATGTTTTGGCCTCTTCCAGAGAGGCAGGGACTTGTGGATTCGGTCTGCAGAACCCTTCAGGCTAGGTACCTGACAACTTGGGCCAATTTTGGAGGGAGGTACCTGCCTCGGTACCTTCACTACCCTTCGCTGATCATGTTTTGAAAAACTTTTGGGCTAGCTCCAAATACAGAACTCCTCGTCAATACCAGCTGAAGAGCCCTCCGTGTTAAGTCCCTCACAATTTGGCCTCTACTTTGGAGGGAGCTGCATGCCTTGCTAGCTACCATTGCCTCCTCCAGGGAAGCCTTCGGGAAATGTTGGGGATTCTTCTTGCGACACATTTAGCTCTTGGGTACCAGCTGAAAAGCCCTTCAGGGCAGGGACACCACAACTTGGACAAGTTTACAGGGAAGTGTATGCCTGGTAGCTACCCTTGCCCTTCTCACCTCGGCATGCTTCTGGAAAAAAGATTTGGCTTCCGCCAAGAGAGATTGTTTCTTTGTGGATCCTAAACTTCGGATCCCCATAGGCTAGGTAACAGAGAATTTGCCTAATTTGGACGTTGGCACATGCCCGCTAGCTACCTTTGCCTCCACCACATTGGACTTAGGAAAAATTCTGCGTTACCTGCGCAAGTTCTGGAAAAGCACCATACCCGGATGGGCTATCTACCTCAAGTTTGGCCAAATTCAGAACTACGTGCATGCCCAGTAGCTACCCTCCCAGGCATACTTGGTAAAATGTTTTTGGCCTCTTCCAGAGAGGCAGGGACTTGTGGATTCGGTCTGCAGAACACTTCAGGCTAGGTACCTGACAACTTGGGCCAATTTTGGAGGGAGGTACCTGCCTCGGTACCTTCACTACCCTTCGCTGATCATGTTTTGAAAAACTTTTGGGCTAGCTCCAAATACAGAACTCCTCGTCAATACCAGCTGAAGAGCCCTCCGTGTTAAGTCCCTCACAATTTGGCCTCTACTTTGGAGGGAGCTGCATGCCTGCTAGCTACCATTGCCTCCTCCAGGGAAGCTTCTGGGAAATGTTGGGGATTCTTCTTGCGACACATTTAGCTCTGGGTACCAGCTGAAAAGCCCTTCAGGGCAGGGACACCACAACTTTGGACAAGTTTACAGGGAAGTGTATGCCTGGTAGCTACCCTTGCCTTCTCACCTCGGCATGCTTCTGGAAAAAGATTTGGCTTCCGCCAAGAGAGATTTTTTCTTTGTGGATCCTAAACTCGGATCCCCATAGGCTAGGTAACAGAGAATTTTGCCTAATTTGGACGTTGGCACATGCCCGCTAGCTACCTTTGCCTCCACCACATTGGACTTAGGAAAAATTTTGCCCTACCTGCGTTAGTTCTGGAAAAGCAGCATACCCATATAGGGTATCTACCTGAAGTTTGGCCAAATTCAGAACTACGTGCATGCCCAGTAGCTACCCGTTCCTCCTCCCAGGCATACTTGGTAAAATGTTTTGGCCTCTTCCAGAGACACAGGGACTTGTGGATTCGGTCTGCAGAACCCTTCAGGCTAGGTACCTGACAACTTGGGCCAATTTTGGAGGGAGGTACCTGCCTCGGTACCTGCACTACCCTTCACTGATCATGTTTTGAAAAACTTTTGGGCTAGCTCCAAATACAGAACTCCTCGTCAATACCAGCTGAAGAGCCCTCCGTGTTAAGTCCCTCACAATTTGGCCTCTACTTTGGAGGGAGCTGCATGCCTGCTAGCTACCATTGCCTCCTCCAGGGAAGCTTCGGGAAATGTTGGGGATTCTTCTTGCGACACATTTAGCTCTGGGTACCAGCTGAAAAGCCCTTCAGGGCACGGGACACCACAACTTTGGACAAGTTTACAGGGAAGTGTATGCCTGGTAGCTACCCTTGCCTTCTCACCTCGGCATGCTTCTGGAAAAAAGATTTGGCTTCCGCCAAGAGAGATTTTTTCTTTGTGGATCCTAAACTCGGATCCCTCTAGGCTAGGTAACAGAGAATTTTGCCTAATTTGGACGTTGGCACATGCCCGCTAGCTACCTTTGCCTCCACCACATTGGACTTAGGAAAAATTTTGCCCTACCTGCGTTAGTTCTGGAAAAGCAGCATACCCGTCTCTTATTTGTTACCTGCCTGTGTCTGCATGTCCTGTAGCTCTCTCGGATTAGCTCAAATTGCATGGAGGTTCCCTAGTTTTTTCTCCATTTGTTGAGGTCTGGTTCTGTTTGCCCCTTAAGGCTCTTTCCAAGCATCTCATTGAGCCTTTCCTTTTGGCATTCTCTGAACACTGCTGAATCCTCGGGTTGCTGCCTCAAACTCCTCCAAGGCTGCTGCTCTAATTCGTTTGTGTCCATCGGTGTACGTTCCCAACCCTGCAACAATGGAATAGACAGCTTTTGTTTGATTTTGTTTGGTTGTTTCTTTTCATTATGACCTTTTCTTTCTTTGGTCTCTCCTTCAATCCTACCACTTCTGTTACTTTGAATCCTCCTCTTAGTTTTGTTGTTTCTTTGCTTTTTTCAGACATCAGCAACCGACCCCGTTTCCCTTGTGCACTGCCTCCCTCACAGAATCCTACAATGGCTGGGGTTGCAAGGGCCCTTAAAGACCATCCAGCTCGAGCCCACCTGCACTGGTGCCCCAGGACCCTGTTGGGAGCCGCAGGGCTGGGCTGGGGCCAGCTCTGGCTTGAGGGTGACTGAGGCTGTGCCTGTCAGCCCTGCAGTGGGACATGGCGGTTGCCTAGCACCACTGTGGGTCACAATATGCACTGCCCCTGACAGCACAGGGCTGCCATGTGCTCACGGTCCCTGTCCTTGGCTTCCCAACGAGCTGGGTCCCCATGCTTGGTCCTGAGCGAGGTGGTGCATGTGCGAGTCCATGAGTCCCCAAGTGCCACAGGGCGGACTTCTCACTCTTTCCCCTGGAGCTGAACACTCTCTTTTGGTTCCACCACACCTGTGCCCTTCAGAAGCTCCACATCCATGACGTCCATGGCCCAGCTCTCTCGAGCTCACGGCTGGGCTGTCCTGCCCCAGGGGGTCCTGACAGCTGCCTGGAGCACACTGGAAAAGTTTGGACTACATGCCTTAGTTCTCAACAAAAGCAGCATACCCACGGTGTGCCAAACCCTCTTTGGGCAGCAGAACAGAATCTTGAAGTCTGCGGTGCCCAAAGTGAAACCTTTTTCTTCATTCTTTATAAAAAAAACATTAAAGTTAACTCTTAATAAGATCATGAGATTAAGGAAGTACATGCTAAACATAGAAGACTATAATACTCAACTTTTTGCCCAAATCACGCTAATTTTTATCCCACAGTGGGACAGACAAGTTTAGGAGAAGCTTAGATTTCTCACAATTTTGGCCCTACTTTGGAGGGAGCTGCATGCCTGCTAGCTACCATTGCTTCCTCCAGAGAAGCTTTGGGAGATGTTGGGGATTCTTCCTGCGAAACATTTAGCTCTGGGTACCAGCTGAAAAGCCCTTCAGGGCAGGGACACCACAACTTTGGGCAAGTTTACAGGGAAGTGTATGCCTGGTAGCTACCCTTGCCTTCTCACCTCGGCATGCTTCTGGAAAAAGATTTGGCTTCCGCCAAGAGAGATTTTTTCTTTGTGGATCCTAAACTCGGATCCCCATAGGCTAGGTAACAGAGAATTTTGCCTAATTTGGACGTTGGCACATGCCCGCTAGCTACCTTTGCCTCCACCACATTGGACTGGACTTAGGAAAAATTTTGCCCTACCTGCGTTAGTTCTGGAAAAGCAGCATACCCATATAGGGTATCTACCTGAAGTTTGGCCAAATTCAGCACTACGTGCATGCCCAGTAGCTACCCATTCCTCCTCCCAGGCATACTTGGTAAAATGTTTTGGCCTCTTCCAGAGACACAGGGACTTGTGGATTCGGTCTGCAGAACACTTCAGGCTAGGTACCTGACAACTTGGGCCAATTTTGGAGGGAGGTACCTGCCTCGGTACCTGCACTACCCTTCACTGATCATGTTTTGAAAAACTTTTGGGCTAGCTCCAAATACAGAACTCCTCGTCAATACCAGCTGAAGAGCCCTCCGTGTTAAGTCCCTCACAATCTCTACTTTGGAGGGAGCTGCATGCCTGCTAGCTACCATTGCCTCCTCCAGGGAAGCTTCGGGAAATGTTGGGGATTCTTCTTGCGACACATTTAGCTCTGGGTACCAGCTGAAAAGCCCTTCAGGGCACGGACACCACAACTTTGGACAAGTTTACAGGGAAGTGTATGCCTGGTAGCTACCCTTGCCTTCTCACCTCGGCATGCTTCTGGAAAAAAGATTTGGCTTCCGCCAAGAGAGATTTTTTCTTTGTGGATCCTAAACTCAGATCCCTCTAGGCTAGGTAACAGAGAATTTTGCCTAATTTGGACGTTGGCACATGCCCGCTAGCTACCTTTGCCTCCACCACATTGGACTTAGGAAAAATTTTGCCCTACCTGCGTTAGTTCTGGAAAAGCAGCATACCCGTCTCTTATTTGTTACCTGCCTGTGTCTGCATGTCCTGTAGCTCTCTCGGATTAGCTCAAATTGCATGGAGGTTCCCTAGTTTTTTCTCCATTATTTGTTGAGGTCTGGTTCTGTTTGCCCCTTAAGGCTCTTTCCAAGCATCTCATTGAGCCTTTCCTTTTGGCATTCTCTGAACACTGCTGAATCCTCGGGTTGCTGCCTCAAACTCCTCCAAGGCTGCTGCTCTAATTCGTTTGTGTCCATCGGTGTACGTTCCCAACCCTGCAACAATGGAATAGACAGCTTTTGTTTGATTTTGTTTGGTTGTTTCTTTTCATTATGACCTTTTCTTTCTTTGGTCTCTCCTTCAATCCTACCACTTCTGTTACTTTGAATCCTCCTCTTAGTTTTGTTGTTTCTTTGCTTTTTTCAGACATCAGCAACCGACCCCGTTTCCCTTGTGCACTGCCTCCCTCACAGAATCCTACAATGGCTGGGGTTGGAAGGGCCCTTAAAGACCATCCAGCTCGAGCCCACCTGCACTGGTGCCCCAGGACCCTGTTGGGAGCCGCAGGGCTGGGCTGGGGCCAGCTCTGGCTTGAGGGTGACTGAGCTGTCAGCCCTGCAGTGGGACATGGCGGTTGCCTAGCACCACTGTGGGTCACAATATGCACTGCCCCTGACAGCACAGGGCTGCCATGTGCTCACGGTCCCTGTCCTTGGCTTCCCAACGAGCTGGGTCCCCATGCTTGGTCCTGAGCGAGGTGGTGCATGTGCGAGTCCATGAGTCCCCAAGTGCCACAGGGCGGACTTCTCACTCTTTCCCCTGGAGCTGAACACTCTCTTTTGGTTCCACCACACCTGTGCCCTTCAGAAGCTCCACATCCATGACGTCCATGGCCCAGCTCTCTCGAGCTCACGGCTGGGCTGTCCTGCCCCAGGGGGTCCTGACAGCTGCCTGGAGCACACTGGAAAAGTTTGGACTACATGCCTTAGTTCTCAACAAAAGCAGCATACCCACGGTGTGCCAAACCCTCTTTGGGCAGCAGAACAGAATCTTGAAGTCTGCGGTGCCCAAAGTCAAACCTTTTTCTTCATTCTTTATAAAAAAAATAAAGTTAACTCTTAATAAGATCATGAGATTAAGGAAGTACATGCTAAACATAGAAGACTATAATACTCAACTTTTTGCCCAAATCACGCTAATTTTTATCCCAGAGTGGGACAGACAAGTTTAGGAGAAGCTTAGATTTCTCACAATTTTGGCCCTACTTTGGAGGGAGCTGCATGCCTGCTAGCTACCATTGCTTCCTCCAGAGAAGCTTTGGGAGATGTTGGGGATTCTTCCTGCGAAACATTTAGCTCTGGGTACCAGCTGAAAAGCCCTTCAGGGCAGGGACACCACAACTTTGGACAAGTTTACAGGGAAGTGTATGCCTGGTAGCTACCCTTGCCTTCTCACCTCGGCATGCTTCTGGAAAAAAGATTTGGCTTCCGCCAAGAGAGATCTTTTTCTTTGTGGATCCTAAACTCGGATCCCCATAGGCTAGGTAACAGAGAATTTTGCCTAATTTGGACGTTGGCACATGCCCGCTAGCTACCTTTGCCTCCACCACATTGGACTTAGGAAAAATTCTGCGTTACCTGCGCAAGTTCTGGAAAAGCACCATACCCGGATGGGCTATCTACCTGAAGTTTGGCCAAATTCAGAACTACGTGCATGCCCAGTAGCTACCCGTTCCTCCTCCCAGGCATACTTGGTAAAATGTTTTGGCCTCTTCCAGAGACACAGGGACTTGTGGATTCGGTCCGCAGAACCCTTCAGGCTAGGTACCTGACAACTTGGGCCAATTTTGGAGGGAGGTACCCCTCTCCTGCCTCTCGGATCTTGTTGCAAAACTTGTGGCTACTCCACTACTTAGTTTGATCATCGTTGCTTCAGGGTATACCAAACTTTGGGCTGGAAGGTACCTGCACTACATGTAAACTAGCTCCAAATACAGAACTCCTCGTCAATACCAGCTGAAGAGCCCTCCGTGTTAAGTCCCTCACAATTTGGCCTCTACTTTGGAGGGAGCTGCATGCCTGCTAGCTACCATTGCCTCCTCCAGGGAAGCTTCGGGAAATGTTGGGGATTCTTCTTGCGACACATTAGCTCTGGGTACCAGCTGAAAAGCCCTTCAGGGCAGGGACACCACAACTTTGGACAAGTTTACAGGGAAGTGTATGCCTGGTAGCTACCTTGCCTTCTCACCTCGGCAATGCTTCTGGAAAAAAGATTTGGCTTCCGCCTAAGAGAGATTTTTTCTTTGTGGATCCTAAACTCGGATCCCCATAGGCTAAGGTAACAGAGAATTTTGCCTAATTTGGAGTTGGCACATGCCCGCTAGCTACCTTGCCTCACCACATTGTACTTAGGAAAAATTGCCGTTACCTGCGTAGTTCTGGAAAGCAGCATACCCGTCTCTTATTTGTTACCTGCCTGTGTCTGCATGTCCTGTAGCTCTCTCGGATTAGCTCAAATTGCATGGAGGTTCCCCAGTTTTTTCTCCATTTGTTGAGGTCTGGTTCTGTTTGCCCCTTAAGGCTCTTTCCAAGCATCTCATTGAGCCTTTCCTTTTGGCATTCTCTGAACACTGCTGAATCCTCGGGTTGCTGCCTCAAACTCTCCAAGCTGCTGCTCTAATTCGTTTGTGTCCATCGGTGTACGTTCCCAACCCTGCAACAATGGAATAGACAGCTTTTGTTTGATTTTGTTTGGTTGTTTCTTTCATTATGACCTTTTCTTTCTTTGGTCTCTCCTTCAATCCTACCACTTCTGTTACTTTGAATCCTCCTCTTAGTGTTTGTTTCTTTGCTTTTTTCAGACATCAGCAACCGACCCCGTTTCCCTTGTGCACTGCCTCCTCACAGAATCCTACAATGGCTGGGGTTGGAAGGGCCCTTAAAGACCATCCAGCTCGAGCCCACCTGCACTGGTGCCCCAGGACCCTGTTGGGAGCCGCAGGGCTGGGCTGGGGCCAGCTCTGGCTTGAGGGTGACTGAGGCTGTGCCTGTCAGCCCTGCAGTGGGACATGGCGGTTGCCTAGCACCACTGTGGGTCACAATATGCACTGCCCCTGACAGCACAGGGCTGCCATGTGCTCACGGTCCCTGTCCTTGGCTTCCCAACGAGCTGGGTCCCCATGCTTGGTCCTGAGCGAGGTGGTGCATGTGCGAGTCCATGAGTCCCCAAGTGCCACAGGGCGGACTTCTCACTCTTTCCCGACTGAACACTCTCTTTTGGTTCCACCACACCTGTGCCTTCAGAAGCTCCACATCCATGACGTCCATGGCCCAGCTCTCTCGAGCTCACGGCTGGGCTGTCCCTGCCCCAGGGGGTCCTGACCAGCTGCCTGGAGCACACTGGAAAAGTTTGGACTATGCCTTAGTTCTCACAAAAGCAGCATACCCACGTGTGCCAAACCCTCTTTGGGCAGGCAGAACAGAATCTTGAAGTCTGCGGTGCCCAAGTGAACCTTTTTCTTCATTCTTTATAAAAAAAACATTAAAGTTAACTCTTAATAAGATCATGAGATTAAGGAAGTACATGCTAAACATAGAAGACTATAATACTACTTTTTGCCCCAAATCACGCTAATTTTTATCCCACAGTGGGACAGACAAGTTAGGAGAAGCTTAGATTTCTCACATTTTGGCCCTACTTTGGAGGGAGCTGCATGCCTGCTAAGCTACCATTGCTTCCTCCAGGGAAGCTTTGGGAGATGTGGGGATTCTTCGCATATTAGCTCGGGTACCGCTGAAAGCCCTTCAGGCAGGGACACACAACTTTGGACAAGTTTACAGGGAAGTGTATGCCTGGTAGCTACCCTTGCCTTCTCACCTCGGCATGCTTCTGGAAAAAAGATTTGGCTTCCGCCAAGAGAGATTTTTCTTTGTGGATCCTAAACTCGGATCCCCATAGGCTAGGTAACAGAGAATTTTGCCTAATTTGGACGTTGGCACATGCCCGCTAGCTACCTTTGCCTCCACCACATTGGACTTAGGAAAAATTCTGCGTTACCTGCGCAAGTTCTGGAAAAGCACCATACCCGGATGGGCTATCTACCTAAGTTTGGCCAAATTCAGAACTACGTGCATGCCCAGTAGCTACCCGTTCCTCCTCCCAGGCATACTTGGTAAAATGTTTTGGCCTCTTCCAGAGACACAGGGACTTGTGGATTCGGTCCGCAGAACCCTTCAGGCTAGGTACCTGACAACTTGGGCCAATTTTGGAGGGAGGTGAATGCCAAGAGCCTTCTCCTGCCTCTCGCTGATCTTCTTTGCCAAAACTTTGTGGCTACCTCCACATACGGATTTAGTTTGGGATCCTATCCTCAGATTGCTTCAGGTAGGTACCTGAGAACTTGGGCCAATTTTGGACGGAGGTACCTGCACTTCCCTTCGCTGATCATGTTTTGAAAAACTTTTGGGCTAGCTCCAAATACAGAACTCCTCGTCAATACCAGCTGAAGAGCCCTCCGTGTTAAGTCCCTCACAATTTGGCCTCTACTTTGGAGGGAGCTGCATGCCTGCTAGCTACCATTGCCTCCTCCAGGGAAGCTTCGGGAAATGTTGGGGATTCTTCTTGCGACACATTTAGCTCTGGGTACCAGCTGAAAAGCCCTTCAGGGCAGGGACACCACAACTTTGGGCAAGTTTACAGGGAAGTGTATCCTGGCAGCTACCCTTGCCTTCTCACCCTCGGCATGCTTCCATAAAAAAAGATTTGGCTTCCTCCAAGAGGGATCTGTTCTTTGTGGATCCTAAACTCAGATCCCTCATAGGCTAGGTACAGAGAATTTTGCCTAATTTGACGTTGGCACATGCCCGCTAGCTGCCTTTGCCTCCACCACATTGGACTTAGGAAAAATTTGCCTTACCTGCGTAGTCTGGAAAAGCAGCATACCCGTCTCTTATTTGTTACCTGCCTGTGTCTGCATGTCCTGTAGCTCTCTCGATTAGCTCAAATTGCATGGAGGTTCCCAGTTTTTTTCATCCATTTGTGAGGTCTGGTTCTGTTTGCCCCTTAGGTCTTGCCAAGCATCTCATTGAGCCTTTCCTTTTGCATTCTCTGAACACTGGCTGAATCCTCGGGTTGCTGCACTCAACTCCTCCAAGGCTGTTGCTCTAATTCGTTTGTGTCCATCGGTGTACGTTCCCAACCCTGCACAATGGAATAGACAGCTTTTGTTTGATTTTGTTTGGTTGTTTCTTTTCATTATGACCTTTTCTTTCTTTGGTCTCTCCTTCAATCCTACACTTCTGTTACTTTGATCCTCCTCTAGTTTTGTTGTTTCTTTGCTTTTTCAGACATCAGCAACCGACCCCCGTTTCCCCTTGTGCACTGCCTCCCTCACAGAATCCTACATGGCTTGGGTTGCAAGGGCCCTTAAAGACCATCCAGCTCGAGCCCACCTGCACTGGTGCCCCAGGACCCTGTTGGGAGCCGCAGGGCTGGGCTGGGGCCAGCTCTGGCTTGAGGGTGACTGAGGGCTGTGCCTGTCAGCCCTGCAGTGGGACATGGCGTTGCCTAGCACCACTGTGGGGTCACAATATGCACTGCCCCTGACAGCACAGGGCTGCCATGTGCTCACGTCCCTGTCCTTGGCTTCCCAACGAGCTGGGTCCCCATGCTTGGTCCTGAGCGAGGTGGTGCATGTGCGAGTCCATGAGTCCCCAAGTGCCAGCAGGGCGGACTTCTCACTCTTCTTCCCCTGGAGCTGAACACTCTCTTTTGGTTCCACCACACTGTGCCCTTCAGAAGCTCCACATCCATGACGTCCATGGCCCAGCTCTCTCGAGCTCACCGGCTGGGCTGTCCTGCCCCAGGGGGTCCTGACCAGCTGCCTGGAGCACACTGGAAAAGTTTGGACTACATGCCTTAGTTCTCAACAAAAGCAGCATACCCACGGTGTGCCAAACCCTCTTTGGGCAGCAGAACAGAATCTTTGAAGTCTGCGGTGCCCAAGTGAAACCTTTTTCTTCATTCTTATAAAAAAAACTTAAAGTTAACTCTTAATAAGATCATGAGATTAAGGAAGTACATGCTAAACATAGAAGACTATAATACTCAACTTTTTGCCCAAATCACGCTAATTTTATCCCAGAGTGGTGACAGACAAGTTAGGAGAAGCTTAGATTTCTCACAATTTTGGCCTCTACTTTGGAGGGAGCTGCATGCCTGCTAGCTACCATTGCCTCCTCCAGGGAAGCTTCGGGAGATGTTGGGGATTCTTCTTGCGACAACAGTTTAGCTTCTGGGTACCAGCTGAAAAGCCCTTCAGGGCAGGGACACCACAACTTTGGGCAGTTTACAGGGAAGTGTATGCCTGGTAGCTACTCTTGCCTTCTCACCTACGGCATGCTTCTGGAAAAAAGATTGGCTTCCGCCAAGAGAGATTTTTTCTTTGTGGATCCTAAACTACGGTTCCCATAGGCTAGGTAACAGAGATTTTGCTAATTTGACGTTGGCAACATGCCCGCTAGCTACCTTTGCCTCCACCACATTGGACTTAGGAAAAATTTCTGCGTTACCTGCGCAAGTTCCTGGAAAGCACCATACCCGATCGGGGTATCTACCTGAAGTTTGGCCAAATTCAAACTACGTGCATGCCCCAGTAGCTACCCGTTCCTCCTCCCAGGCATACTTGGTAAAATTTTTGGCCTCTTCCAGAGACACAGGGACTTGTGGATTCGGTCAGCAGAACCCTTCAGGAGTAGGTACCTGACAACTTGGCCAATTTTGGAGGGAGGGTACCTGCCTCGGTACACCTGCACTACCCTTCAGCTGATCATGTTTTGAAAAACTTTTGGGCTAGCTCCAAATACAGAACTCCTCGTCAATACCAGCTGAAGAGCCCTCCGTGTTAAGTCGCCTCACAATTTGGCCTCTACTTTGGAGGGAGCTGCATGCCTGCTAGCTACCATTGCCTCCTCCAGGGAAGCTTCGGGAAATGTTGGGGGATTCTTCTTGCGACACATTTAGCTCTGGGTACCAGCTGAAAAGCCCTTCAGGGCACGGACACCACAACTTTGGACAAGTTTACAGGGAGTGTAATGCCTGGTAGCTACCCTTGCCTTCGCACCTCGGCATGCTTCTGGAAAAAAGATTTGGCTTCCGCCAAGAGAAGATTTTTCTTTGTGATCCTAAACTCAGATCCTCTAGGCTAGGTAACGAGAATTTTTGCCTAATTTGGACGTTGGCACATGCCCGCTAGCTACCTTTGCCTCCACCACATTGGACTTAGGAAAAAATTTTGCCCTACCTGCGGTAGTTCTGGAAAGCAGCATACCCGTCTCTATTTGTTAACCTGCCTGTGTCTGCATGTCCTGTAGCTCTCTCGGATTAGCTCAAATTGCATGGAGGTTCCCTAGTTTTTTTCTCCATTTGTTGAGGTCTGGTTCTGTTTGCCCCTTAAGGCTCTTTTCCAAGCATCTCATTGAGCCTTTCCTTTTGGCATTCTCTGAACACTGCTGAATCCTCGGGTTGCTGCCTCAAACTCCTCCAAGGCCTGCTGCTCTAATTCGTTTGTGTCCAGCGGTGTAGCGTTCCCAACCCTGCAACAATGAATATGACAGCTTTTGTTTGATTTTGTTTGGTTTGTTTCTTTTCATTATGACCTTTTCTTTCTTTGGTCTCTCCTTCAATCCTACCACTTCTGTTACTTTGAATCCTCCTCTTAGTTTTGTTGTTTCTTTGCTTTTTTCAGACATCAGCAACCGACCCCGTTTCCCTTGTGCACTGCCTCCCTCACAGAATCCTACAATGGCTGGGGTTGCAAGGGCCCTTAAAGACCATCCAGCTCGAGCCCACCTGCACTGGTGCCCCAGGACCCTGTTGGGAGCCGCAGGGCTGGGCTGGGGCCAGCTCTGGCTTGAGGGTGACTGAGGCTGTGCCTGTCAGCCCTGCAGTGGGACATGGCGGTTGCCTAGCACCACTGTGGGTCACAATATGCACTGCCCCTGACAGCACAGGGCTGCCATGTGCTCACGGTCCCTGTCCTTGGCTTCCCAACGAGCTGGGTCCCCATGCTTGGTCCTGAGCGAGGTGGTGCATGTGCGAGTCCATGAGTCCCCAAGTGCCACAGGGCGGACTTCTCACTCTTTCCCCTGGAGCTGAACACTCTCTTTTGGTTCCACCACACCTGTGCCCTTCAGAAGCTCCACATCCATGACGTCCATGGCCCAGCTCTCTCGAGCTCACGGCTGGGCTGTCCTGCCCCAGGGGGTCCTGCCAGCTGCCTGGGCACACAAAAGCACACTGGAAAAGTTTGGACTACATGCCTTAGTTTCTCACAAAGCA
>NW_026110198.1:0-77000 GCF_013377495.2 Cygnus atratus | reverse complement strand
GCGTCGACGTCCTGCCGGCGACCCGCAGCGGAGGTGCTGAGGACCAGAGGCTGCTGACAACCACCTGGCCCCGGGGCAGCCTACCACAGGGGACAACCAACTCCACAGCGCGGCAGCTGCAGGCACCATGAACCATCAGGAGCAGCCAGAGGAGGAGGCCCCTGGGGACGAGACGTGCCCCATCTGCCTGGGCCGGCTGTCCAGCACGGCTCGTGTGGACCCCTGCAGGCACTCCTTCTGCCTGGGGTGCATCCTGCCCTGGGCCACTCGAAGAGCCACCTGCCCACTGTGCCGCGGGCGTATTGGGACCATCGCACTCGTGGTGCCGCCCGCCCAGCACGACGCCTCGCCCCGCCGGCCCCGCCGGGGATTGCAGCGCAACGCGGGGCTGGAGCGGCAGCAGCAGCAGCAGCAGCGGCAGAGGAGCCCCTCCAGCTACCGCTCGCGCAGCGTCTCGCCACGGCGCAGGGAGCGCAGCCCCGCCGAAGCACGACGGCTCGTCCGCAGCCGCTCCTGGCACTCGGAGCAGGACGGGCACAGGCTGCCACGGTCCCTGCAGTGCCCCGACGCCGAGGACATAGCCGAGTACATCGCCTGGCTACGTCGGGTCCAACTGGAGGAGCCGGGGTCTGGCGACCACGCGGGCCGCCATGCCAGGCCCCGCAACTGAGCAGCGACCGGGCCTCACCTGGGGACGGGCTGGGGGTGGCAGCCACAATTACCCCAGGAATAAATTATGACTTTTCCACCCTGCAAAGCCTCTGCCTCCACTTCTTCCTGCATAGGTCAGCGGGGGGGCTGAACGCAGCCCTCTCCCGCTGTCCGCGCCGCCAAGTGGGTTGGGGACGACTGCTGTTGATGGGGAATGGCTGCGGGTGGCGGGTCGCCAAGTGAGGCTGGGGGATGAGAAGCCATTTGGGAGCCACAAAGGTGACCTGGCCCAACTGGGGAAAAGGCAAAAAGCAGAAGAGGAGCAAAAGGCTCCTAAAACCTGGCAGCAGAGAATGCCTGCCAGCCGGGGAACCGGGCCTGGGAACCTGCAGCGGCCTTGGAAGGCGCTGCTGGCCTCCTACAAGTGCAGCCTAAGGGTACCTAAGAACCTGAGACTTCCTGGATGCATTCCTGTTTGACATGATTTAGGTGTTCCTGCTCCGGCAGGGGGATTGGACTAGATGATCTTTCAAGGTGCCTTCCAATCCCTAACGTTCTGTCATTGTGTGACTGTGCATCACTGCACATTCATCCTGGCCAGAGAAGGCTCAGGGGGATCTTAGCAACGTCTAGACACCCCCAAAGGGAGGATGCAGAGAAGACGGAGCCAGGCTCTTGTCAGCAGTGCCCAGCAGGCGTCCAGCTCTAGGTGTCCCTGCTTGGGCAGGACGGGGTTGGAGCAGATGACCTCCAGAGGTCCCTTCCATCCCCAACCCTTCTGGGAGCTTCCTGCTGGGTAAAAAACAGGCCCTTTTGATACCACGCAGGGTTCATAGGATGGCATAGAACGCCACCACTTCAGGTAACCATTGAGGCGCTGTTCATTTCTCTCATCCTCGCGAGACAGACAAGAGGTGGTCATGTTCCTGGTTTTCTCTAAACAACCCTAGATTTCTCATGCACGTTGCCACTTTCTCTGGCCAATTTCCACCTTCCCAGGCGATAAGTTGTTCCTCACTTTCTTCTCGTGTCCTTCTCAATGGTGAAACGCAAAAAGCCCCGTAGCTTTCCAAGGCTCGTTTTGGGGAATTAGAAAGCAGGTATTCTTTCTTAACAGCGCTTTCTTAACTCCCTTCAGGTTATTGTTCCATATTTTGTGTTCTATACTCGTCGTTTCCGTGCTCTCTTCAGGATGTGTCCAACGCTCGGGTGTCCAGCTGCACGTCAAGGACATCCCTGGCTCCCAGGGGCAGGTCCCAGGCCGCAGGCCGACCTCCTGGCCTGGACCCCAGCCTGGCAGGCGTGGCTCCTGTCAGCGTGGAGCAGCCATCTCACGTCAGCATTGTCTCACCGCAGCCAGGAGACCTCTGGCGGTGCTGACATCAGGGGCACCTCGACACCCTTGTGATGCCACCACACAGTCACTGTCGCCCTACGGCCTCACAAAAGGTGGCTGGCTATAAGAGCCCTGAGCGGCGCGCCTGCGGCCAGTCCGGCTGGTGGTACTCGAGAGCTCGACGTGCCATTGCTGGAAGGAGCGAGGCGGAGGTGTTGCACGAGGCACACGCAAAGCCATTCTTTTTGTACACTAGCCATCGAGGTTCTTCGGTAATGTCATCAAATATATCTACGTATATGTACCTCATCTGTCCTAAGTAGGGTCTTGCCCACTGTAACCTATCATATTTGCCATTTTAATAGCAATGTTTGTAATCCGTACTAAGAATATTTAGTGCTATAGTACTACAGACAACTTTGTTGAACCTAGAAAGCTAACGCATATTTGCTGCTGGAATATTTTCTTCTTGGTTCTCTCTGTAGTAGTCCTGCTGGTGGCACGCGAGGCGTCGAGGTGAAGCCAGCGAGACACGAAGCGTCGACGTCCTGCCGGCGACCCGCAGCGGAGGTGCTGAGGACCAGAGGCTGCTGATAACCACCTGGCCCCGGGGCAGCCTACCACAGGGGACAACCAACTCCACAGCGCGGCAGCTGCAGGCACCATGAACCATCAGGAGCAGCCAGAGGAGGAGGCCCCTGGGGACGAGACGTGCCCCATCTGCCTGGGCCGGCTGTCCAGCACGGCTCGTGTGGACCCCTGCAGGCACTCCTTCTGCCTGGGGTGCATCCTGCCCTGGGCCACTCGAAGAGCCACCTGCCCACTGTGCCGCGGGCGTATTGGGACCATCGCACTCGTGGTGCCGCCCGCCCAGCACGACGCCTCGCCCCGCCGGCCCCGCCGGGGATTGCAGCGCAACGCGGGGCTGGAGCGGCAGCAGCAGCAGCAGCAGCGGCAGAGGAGCCCCTCCAGCTACCGCTCGCGCAGCATCTCGCCACGGCGCAGGGAGCGCAGCCCCGCCGAAGCACGACGGCTCGTCCGCAGCCGCTCCTGGCACTCGGAGCAGGACGGGCACAGGCTGCCACGGTCCCTGCAGTACCCCGACGCCGAGGACATAGCCGAGTACATCGCCTGGCTACGTCGGGTCCAACTGGAGGAGCCGGGGTCTGGCGACCACGCGGGCCGCCACGCCAGGCCCCGCAACTGAGCAGCGACCGGGCCTCACCTGGGGACGGGCTGGGGGTGGCAGCCACAATTACCCCAGGAATAAATTATGACTTTTCCACCCTGCAAAGCCTCTGCCTCCACTTCTTCCTGCATAGGTCAGCGGGGGGGCTGAACGCAGCCCTCTCCCGCTGTCCGCGCCGCCAAGTGGGTTGGGGACGACTGCTGTTGATGGGGAATGGCTGCGGGTGGCGGGTCGCCAAGTGAGGCTGGGGGATGAGAAGCCATTTGGGAGCCACAAAGGTGACCTGGCCCAACTGGGGAAAAGGCAAAAAGCAGAAGAGGAGCAAAAGGCTCCTAAAACCTGGCAGCAGAGAATGCCTGCCAGCCGGGGAACCGGGCCTGGGAACCTGCAGCGGCCTTGGAAGGCGCTGCTGGCCTCCTACAAGTGCAGCCTAAGGGTACCTAAGAACCTGAGACTTCCTGGATGCATTCCTGTTTGACATGATTTAGGTGTTCCTGCTCCGGCAGGGGGATTGGACTAGATGATCTTTCAAGGTGCCTTCCAATCCCTAACGTTCTGTCATTGTGTGACTGTGCATCACTGCACATTCATCCTGGCCAGAGAAGGCTCAGGGGGATCTTAGCAACGTCTAGACACCCCCAAAGGGAGGATGCAAAGAAGACGGAGCCAGGCTCTTGTCAGCAGTGCCCAGCAGGCGTCCAGCTCTAGGTGTCCCTGCTTGGGCAGGACGGGGTTGGAGCAGATGACCTCCAGAGGTCCCTTCCATCCCCAACCCTTCTGGGAGCTTCCTGCTGGGTAAAAAACAGGCCCTTTTGATACCACGGAGGGTTCATAGGATGGCGTAGAACGCCACCACTTCAGGTAGCCATTGAGGCGCTGTTCATTTCTCTCATCCTCGCGAGACAGACAAGTGGTGGTCATGTTCCTGGTTTTCTCTAAACAACCCTAGATTTCTCATGCACGTTGCCACTTTCTCTGGCCAATTTCCACCTTCCCAGGCGATAAGTTGTTCCTCACTTTCTTCTCGTGTCCTTCTCAATGGTGAAACGCAAAAAGCCCCGTAGCTTTCCAAGGCTCGTTTTGGGGAATTAGAAAGCAGGTATTCTTTCTTAACAGCGCTTTCTTAACTCCCTTCAGGTTATTGTTCCATATTTTGTGTTCTATACTCGTCGTTTCCGTGCTCTCTTCAGGATGTGTCCAACGCTCGGGTGTCCAGCTGCACGTCAAGGACATCCCTGGCTCCCAGGGGCAGGTCCCAGGCCGCAGGCCGACCTCCTGGCCTGGACCCCAGCCTGGCAGGCGTGGCTCCTGTCAGCGTGGAGCAGCCATCTCACGTCAGCATTGTCTCACCGCAGCCAGGAGACCTCTGGCGGTGCTGACATCAGGGGCACCTCGACACCCTTGTGATGCCACCACACAGTCACTGTCGCCCTACGGCCTCACAAAAGGTGGCTGGCTATAAGAGCCCTGAGCGGCGCGCCTGCGGCCAGTCCGGCTGGTGGTACTCGAGAGCTCGACGTGCCATTGCTGGAAGGAGCGAGGCGGAGGTGTTGCACGAGGCACACGCAAAGCCATTCTTTTTGCACACTAGCCATCGAGGTTCTTCGGTAATGTCATCAAATATATCTACGTATATGTACCTCATCTGTCCTAAGTAGGGTCTTGCCCACTGTAACCTATCATATTTGCCATTTTAATAGCAATGTTTGTAATCCATACTAAGAATATTTAGTGCTATAGTACTACAGACAACTTTGTTGAACCTAGAAAGCTAACGTATATTTGCTGCTGGAATATTTTCTTCTTGGTTCTCTCTGTAGTAGTCCTGCTGGTGGCACGCGAGGCGTCGAGGTGAAGCCAGCGAGACACGAAGCGTCGACGTCCTGCCGGCGACCCGCAGCGGAGGTGCTGAGGACCAGAGGCTGCTGATAACCACCTGGCCCCGGGGCAGCCTACCACAGGGGACAACCAACTCCACAGCGCGGCAGCTGCAGGCACCATGAACCATCAGGAGCAGCCAGAGGAGGAGGCCCCTGGGGACGAGACGTGCCCCATCTGCCTGGGCCGGCTGTCCAGCACGGCTCGTGTGGACCCCTGCAGGCACTCCTTCTGCCTGGGGTGCATCCTGCCCTGGGCCACTCGAAGAGCCACCTGCCCACTGTGCCGCGGGCGTATTGGGACCATCGCACTCGTGGTGCCGCCCGCCCAGCACGACACCTCGCCCCGCCGGCCCCGCCGGGGATTGCAGCGCAACGCGGGGCTGGAGCGGCAGCAGCAGCAGCAGCAGCGGCAGAGGAGCCCCTCCAGCTACCGCTCGCGCAGCGTCTCGCCACGGCGCAGGGAGCGCAGCCCCGCCGAAGCACGACGGCTCGTCCGCAGCCGCTCCTGGCACTCGGAGCAGGACGGGCACAGGCTGCCACGGTCCCTGCAGTACCCCGACGCCGAGGACATAGCCGAGTACATCGCCTGGCTACGTCGGGTCCAACTGGAGGAGCCGGGGTCTGGCGACCACGCGGGCCGCCACGCCAGGCCCCGCAACTGAGCAGCGACCGGGCCTCACCTGGGGACGGGCTGGGGGTGGCAGCCACAATTACCCCAGGAATAAATTATGACTTTTCCACCCTGCAAAGCCTCTGCCTCCACTTCTTCCTGCATAGGTCAGCGGGGGGGCTGAACGCAGCCCTCTCCCGCTGTCCGCGCCGCCAAGTGGGTTGGGGACGACTGCTGTTGATGGGGAATGGCTGCGGGTGGCGGGTCGCCAAGTGAGGCTGGGGGATGAGAAGCCATTTGGGAGCCACAAAGGTGACCTGGCCCAACTGGGGAAAAGGCAAAAAGCAGAAGAGGAGCAAAAGGCTCCTAAAACCTGGCAGCAGAGAATGCCTGCCAGCCGGGGAACCGGGCCTGGGAACCTGCAGTGGCCTTGGAAGGCGCTGCTGGCCTCCTACAAGTGCAGCCTAAGGGTACCTAAGAACCTGAGACTTCCTGGATGCATTCCTGTTTGACATGATTTAGGTGTTCCTGCTCCGGCAGGGGGATTGGACTAGATGATCTTTCAAGGTGCCTTCCAATCCCTAACGTTCTGTCATTGTGTGACTGTGCATCACTGCACATTCATCCTGGCCAGAGAAGGCTCAGGGGGATCTTAGCAACGTCTAGACACCCCCAAAGGGAGGATGCAGAGAAGACGGAGCCAGGCTCTTGTCAGCAGTGCCCAGCAGGCGTCCAGCTCTAGGTGTCCCTGCTTGGGCAGGACGGGGTTGGAGCAGATGACCTCCAGAGGTCCCTTCCATCCCCAACCCTTCTGGGAGCTTCCTGCTGGGTAAAAAACAGGCCCTTTTGATACCACGCAGGGTTCATAGGATGGCGTAGAACGCCACCACTTCAGGTAGCCATTGAGGCGCTGTTCATTTCTCTCATCCTCGCGAGACAGACAAGTGGTGGTCATGTTCCTGGTTTTCTCTAAACAACCCTAGATTTCTCATGCACGTTGCCACTTTCTCTGGCCAATTTCCACCTTCCCAGGCGATAAGTTGTTCCTCACTTTCTTCTCGTGTCCTTCTCAATGGTGAAACGCAAAAAGCCCCATAGCTTTCCAAGGCTCCTTTTGGGGAATTAGAAAGCAGGTATTCTTTCTTAACAGCGCTTTCTTAACTCCCTTCAGGTTATTGTTCCATATTTTGTGTTCTATACTCGTCGTTTCCGTGCTCTCTTCAGGATGTGTCCAACGCTCGGGTGTCCAGCTGCACGTCAAGGACATCCCTGGCTCCCAGGGGCAGGTCCCAGGCCGCAGGCCGACCTCCTGGCCTGGACCCCAGCCTGGCAGGCGTGGCTCCTGTCAGCGTGGAGCAGCCATCTCACGTCAGCATTGTCTCACCGCAGCCAGGAGACCTCTGGCGGTGCTGACATCAGGGGCACCTCGACACCCTTGTGATGCCACCACACAGTCACTGTCGCCCTACGGCCTCACAAAAGGTGGCTGGCTATAAGAGCCCTGAGCGGCGCGCCTGTGGCCAGTCCGGCTGGTGGTACTCGAGAGCTCGACGTGCCATTGCTGGAAGGAGCGAGGCGGAGGTGTTGCACGAGGCACACGCAAAGCCATTCTTTTTGCACACTAGCCATCGAGGTTCTTCGGTAATGTCATCAAATATATCTACGTATATGTACCTCATCTGTCCTAAGTAGGGTCTTGCCCACTGTAACCTATCATATTTGCCATTTTAATAGCAATGTTTGTAATCCATACTAAGAATATTTAGTGCTATAGTACTACAGACAACTTTGTTGAACCTAGAAAGCTAACGTATATTTGCTGCTGGAATATTTTCTTCTTGGTTCTCTCTGTAGTAGTCCTGCTGGTGGCACGCGAGGCGTCGAGGTGAAGCCAGCGAGACACGAAGCGTCGACGTCCTGCCGGCGACCCGCAGCGGAGGTGCTGAGGACCAGAGGCTGCTGATAACCACCTGGCCCCGGGGCAGCCTACCACAGGGGACAACCAACTCCACAGCGCGGCAGCTGCAGACACCATGAACCATCAGGAGCAGCCAGAGGAGGAGGCCCCTGGGGACGAGACGTGCCCCATCTGCCTGGGCCGGCTGTCCAGCACGGCTCGTGTGGACCCCTGCAGGCACTCCTTCTGCCTGGGGTGCATCCTGCCCTGGGCCACTCGAAGAGCCACCTGCCCACTGTGCCGCGGGCGTATTGGGACCATCGCACTCGTGGTGCCGCCCGCCCAGCACGACGCCTCGCCCCGCCGGCCCCGCCGGGGATTGCAGCGCAACGCGGGGCTGGAGCGGCAGCAGCAGCAGCAGCAGCGGCAGAGGAGCCCCTCCAGCTACCGCTCGCGCAGCGTCTCGCCACGGCGCAGGGAGCGCAGCCCCGCCGAAGCACGACGGCTCGTCCGCAGCCGCTCCTGGCACTCGGAGCAGGACGGGCACAGGCTGCCACGGTCCCTGCAGTACCCCGACGCCGAGGACATAGCCGAGTACATCGCCTGGCTACGTCGGGTCCAACTGGAGGAGCCGGGGTCTGGCGACCACGCGGGCCGCCACGCCAGGCCCCGCAACTGAGCAGCGACCGGGCCTCACCTGGGGACGGGCTGGGGGTGGCAGCCACAATTACCCCAGGAATAAATTATGACTTTTCCACCCTGCAAAGCCTCTGCCTCCACTTCTTCCTGCATAGGTCAGCGGGGGGGCTGAACGCAGCCCTCTCCCGCTGTCCGCGCCGCCAAGTGGGTTGGGGACGACTGCTGTTGATGGGGAATGGCTGCGGGTGGCGGGTCCCCAAGTGAGGCTGGGGGATGAGAAGCCATTTGGGAGCCACAAAGGTGACCTGGCCCAACTGGGGAAAAGGCAAAAAGCAGAAGAGGAGCAAAAGGCTCCTAAAACCTGGCAGCAGAGAATGCCTGCCAGCCGGGGAACCGGGCCTGGGAACCTGCAGCGGCCTTGGAAGGCGCTGCTGGCCTCCTCCAAGTGCAGCCTAAGGGTACCTAAGAACCTGAGACTTCCTGGATGCATTCCTGTTTGACATGATTTAGGTGTTCCTGCTCCGGCAGGGGGATTGGACTAGATGATCTTTCAAGGTGCCTTCCAATCCCTAACGTTCTGTCATTGTGTGACTGTGCATCACTGCACATTCATCCTGGCCAGAGAAGGCTCAGGGGGATCTTAGCAACGTCTAGACACCCCCAAAGGGAGGATGCAAAGAAGACGGAGCCAGGCTCTTGTCAGCAGTGCCCAGCAGGCGTCCAGCTCTAGGTGTCCCTGCTTGGGCAGGACGGGGTTGGAGCAGATGACCTCCAGAGGTCCCTTCCATCCCCAACCCTTCTGGGAGCTTCCTGCTGGGTAAAAAACAGGCCCTTTTGACACCACGCAGGGTTCATAGGATGGCGTAGAACGCCACCACTTCAGGTAACCATTGAGGCGCTGTTCATTTCTCTCATCCTCGCGGGACAGACAAGAGGTGGTCATGTTCCTGGTTTTCTCTAAACAACCCTAGATTTCTCATGCACGTTGCCACTTTCTCTGGCCAATTTCCACCTTCCCAGGCGATAAGTTGTTCCTCACTTTCTTCTCGTGTCCTTCTCAATGGTGAAACGCAAAAAGCCCCGTAGCTTTCCAAGGCTCGTTTTGGGGAATTAGAAAGCAGGTATTCTTTCTTAACAGCGCTTTCTTAACTCCCTTCAGGTTATTGTTCCATATTTTGTGTTCTATACTCGTCGTTTCCGTGCTCTCTTCAGGATGTGTCCAACGCTCGGGTGTCCAGCTGCACGTCAAGGACATCCCTGGCTCCCAGGGGCAGGTCCCAGGCCGCAGGCCGACCTCCTGGCCTGGACCCCAGCCTGGCAGGCGTGGCTCCTGTCAGCGTGGAGCAGCCATCTCACGTCAGCATTGTCTCACCGCAGCCAGGAGACCTCTGGCGGTGCTGACATCAGGGGCACCTCGACACCCTTGTGATGCCACCACACAGTCACTGTCGCCCTACGGCCTCACAAAAGGTGGCTGGCTATAAGAGCCCTGAGCGGCGCGCCTGCGGCCAGTCCGGCTGGTGGTACTCGAGAGCTCGACGTGCCATTGCTGGAAGGAGCGAGGCGGAGGTGTTGCACGAGGCACACGCAAAGCCATTCTTTTTGCACACTAGCCATCGAGGTTCTTCGGTAATGTCATCAAATATATCTACGTATATGTACCTCATCTGTCCTAAGTAGGGTCTTGCCCACTGTAACCTATCATATTTGCCATTTTAATAGCAATGTTTGCTAATCCATACTAAGAATATTTAGTGCTATAGTACTACAGACAACTTTGTTGAACCTAGAAAGCTAACGTATATTTGCTGCTGGAATATTTTCTTCTTGGTTCTCTCTGTAGTAGTCCTGCTGGTGGCACGCGAGGCGTCGAGGTGAAGCCAGCGAGACACGAAGCGTCGACGTCCTGCCGGCGACCCGCAGCGGAGGTGCTGAGGACCAGAGGCTGCTGATAACCACCTGGCCCCGGGGCAGCCTACCACAGGGGACAACCAACTCCACAGCGCGGCAGCTGCAGGCACCATGAACCATCAGGAGCAGCCAGAGGAGGAGGCCCCTGGGGACGAGACGTGCCCCATCTGCCTGGGCCGGCTGTCCAGCACGGCTCGTGTGGACCCCTGCAGGCACTCCTTCTGCCTGGGGTGCATCCTGCCCTGGGCCACTCGAAGAGCCACCTGCCCACTGTGCCGCGGGCGTATTGGGACCATCGCACTCGTGGTGCCGCCCGCCCAGCACGACGCCTCGCCCCGCCGGCCCCGCCGGGGATTGCAGCGCAACGCGGGGCTGGAGCGGCAGCAGCAGCAGCAGCAGCGGCAGAGGAGCCCCTCCAGCTACCGCTCGCGCAGCGTCTCGCCACGGCGCAGGGAGCGCAGCCCCGCCGAAGCACGACGGCTCGTCCGCAGCCGCTCCTGGCACTCGGAGCAGGACGGGCACAGGCTGCCACAGGTCCCTGCAGTACCCCGACGCCGAGGACATAGCCGAGTACATCGCCTGGCTACGTCGGGTCCAACTGGAGGAGCCGGGGTCTGGCGACCACGCGGGCCGCCACGCCAGGCCCCGCAACTGAGCAGCGACCGGGCCTCACCTGGGGACGGGCTGGGGGTGGCAGCCACAATTACCCCAGGAATAAATTATGACTTTTCCACCCTGCAAAGCCTCTGCCTCCACTTCTTCCTGCATAGGTCAGCTGGGGGGGCTGAACGCAGCCCTCTCCCGCTGTCCGCGCCGCCAAGTGGGTTGGGGACGACTGCTGTTGATGGGGAATGGCTGCGGGTGGCGGGTCGCCAAGTGAGGCTGGGGGATGAGAAGCCATTTGGGAGCCACAAAGGTGACCTGGCCCAACTGGGGAAAAGGCAAAAAGCAGAAGAGGAGCAAAAGGCTCCTAAAACCTGGCAGCAGAGAATGCCTGCCAGCCGGGGAACCGGGCCTGGGAACCTGCAGCGGCCTTGGAAGGCGCTGCTGGCCTCCTCCAAGTGCAGCCTAAGGGTACCTAAGAACCTGAGACTTCCTGGATGCATTCCTGTTTGACATGATTTAGGTGTTCCTGCTCCGGCAGGGGGATTGGACTAGATGATCTTTCAAGGTGCCTTCCAATCCCTAACGTTCTGTCATTGTGTGACTGTGCATCACTGCACATTCATCCTGGCCAGAGAAGGCTCAGGGGGATCTTAGCAACGTCTAGACACCCCCAAAGGGAGGATGCAAAGAAGACGGAGCCAGGCTCTTGTCAGCAGTGCCCAGCAGGCGTCCAGCTCTAGGTGTCCCTGCTTGGGCAGGACGGGGTTGGAGCAGATGACCTCCAGAGGTCCCTTCCATCCCCAACCCTTCTGGGAGCTTCCTGCTGGGTAAAAAACAGGCCCTTTTGACACCACGCAGGGTTCATAGGATGGCGTAGAACGCCACCACTTCAGGTAACCATTGAGGCGCTGTTCATTTCTCTCATCCTCGCGGGACAGACAAGAGGTGGTCATGTTCCTGGTTTTCTCTAAACAACCCTAGATTTCTCATGCACGTTCCCACTTTCTCTGGCCAATTTCCACCTTCCCAGGCGATAAGTTGTTCCTCACTTTCTTCTCGTGTCCTTCTCAATGGTGAAACGCAAAAAGCCCCGTAGCTTTCCAAGGCTCGTTTTGGGGAATTAGAAAGCAGGTATTCTTTCTTAACAGCGCTTTCTTAACTCCCTTCAGGTTATTGTTCCATATTTTGTGTTCTATACTCGTCGTTTCCGTGCTCTCTTCAGGATGTGTCCAACGCTCGGGTGTCCAGCTGCACGTCAAGGACATCCCTGGCTCCCAGGGGCAGGTCCCAGGCCGCAGGCCGACCTCCTGGCCTGGACCCCAGCCTGGCAGGCGTGGCTCCTGTCAGTGTGGAGCAGCCATCTCACGTCAGCATTGTCTCACCGCAGCCAGGAGACCTCTGGCGGTGCTGACATCAGGGGCACCTCGAGACCCTTGTGATGCCACCACACAGTCACTGTCGCCCTACGGCCTCACAAAAGGTGGCTGGCTATAAGAGCCCTGAGCGGCGCGCCTGCGGCCAGTCCGGCTGGTGGTACTCGAGAGCTCGACGTGCCATTGCTGGAAGGAGCGAGGCGGAGGTGTTGCACGAGGCACACGCAAAGCCATTCTTTTTGCACACTAGCCATCGAGGTTCTTCGGTAATGTCATCAAATATATCTACGTATATGTACCTCATCTGTCCTAAGTAGGGTCTTGCCCACTGTAACCTATCATATTTGCCATTTTAATAGCAATGTTTGTAATCCATACTAAGAATATTTAGTGCTATAGTACTACAGACAACTTTGTTGAACCTAGAAAGCTAACGTATATTTGCTGCTGGAATATTTTCTTCTTGGTTCTCTCTGTAGTAGTCCTGCTGGTGGCACGCGAGGCGTCGAGGTGAAGCCAGCGAGACACGAAGCGTCGACGTCCTGCCGGCGACCCGCAGCGGAGGTGCTGAGGACCAGAGGCTGCTGATAACCACCTGGCCCCGGGGCAGCCTACCACAGGGGACAACCAACTCCACAGCGCGGCAGCTGCAGGCACCATGAACCATCAGGAGCAGCCAGAGGAGGAGGCCCCTGGGGACGAGACGTGCCCCATCTGCCTGGGCCGGCTGTCCAGCACGGCTCGTGTGGACCCCTGCAGGCACTCCTTCTGCCTGGGGTGCATCCTGCCCTGGGCCACTCGAAGAGCCACCTGCCCACTGTGCCGCGGGCGTATTGGGACCATCGCACTCGTGGTGCCGCCCGCCCAGCACGACGCCTCGCCCCGCCGGCCCCGCCGGGGATTGCAGCGCAACGCGGGGCTGGAGTGGCAGCAGCAGCAGCAGCAGCGGCAGAGGAGCCCCTCCAGCTACCGCTCGCGCAGCGTCTCGCCACGGCGCAGGGAGCGCAGCCCCGCCGAAGCACGACGGCTCGTCCGCAGCCGCTCCTGGCACTCGGAGCAGGACGGGCACAGGCTGCCACAGTCCCTGCAGTACCCCGACGCCGAGGACATAGCCGAGTACATCGCCTGGCTACGTCGGGTCCAACTGGAGGAGCCGGGGTCTGGCGACCACGCGGGCCGCCACGCCAGGCCCCGCAACTGAGCAGCGACCGGGCCTCACCTGGGGACGGGCTGGGGGTGGCAGCCACAATTACCCCAGGAATAAATTATGACTTTTCCACCCTGCAAAGCCTCTGCCTCCACTTCTTCCTGCATAGGTCAGCGGGGGGGCTGAACGCAGCCCTCTCCCGCTGTCCGCGCCGCCAAGTGGGTTGGGGACGACTGCTGTTGATGGGGAATGGCTGCGGGTGGCGGGTCGCCAAGTGAGGCTGGGGGATGAGAAGCCATTTGGGAGCCACAAAGGTGACCTGGCCCAACTGGGGAAAAGGCAAAAAGCAGAAGAGGAGCAAAAGGCTCCTAAAACCTGGCAGCAGAGAATGCCTGCCAGCCGGGGAACCGGGCCTGGGAACCTGCAGCGGCCTTGGAAGGCGCTGCTGGCCTCCTCCAAGTGCAGCCTAAGGGTACCTAAGAACCTGAGACTTCCTGGATGCATTCCTGTTTGACATGATTTAGGTGTTCCTGCTCCGGCAGGGGGATTGGACTAGATGATCTTTCAAGGTGCCTTCCAATCCCTAACGTTCTGTCATTGTGTGACTGTGCATCACTGCACATTCATCCTGGCCAGAGAAGGCTCAGGGGGATCTTAGCAACGTCTAGACACCCCCAAAGGGAGGATGCAAAGAAGACGGAGCCAGGCTCTTGTCAGCAGTGCCCAGCAGGCGTCCAGCTCTAGGTGTCCCTGCTTGGGCAGGACGGGGTTGGAGCAGATGACCTCCAGAGGTCCCTTCCATCCCCAGCCCTTCTGGGAGCTTCCTGCTGGGTAAAAAACAGGCCCTTTTGATACCACGCAGGGTTCATAGGATGGCGTAGAACGCCACCACTTCAGGTAACCATTGAGGCGCTGTTCATTTCTCTCATCCTCGCGGGACAGACAAGAGGTGGTCATGTTCCTGGTTTTCTCTAAACAACCCTAGATTTCTCATGCACGTTGCCACTTTCTCTGGCCAATTTCCACCTTCCCAGGCGATAAGTTGTTCCTCACTTTCTTCTTGTGTCCTTCTCAATGGTGAAACGCAAAAAGCCCCGTAGCTTTCCAAGGCTCGTTTTGGGGAATTAGAAAGCAGGTATTCTTTCTTAACAGCGCTTTCTTAACTCCCTTCAGGTTATTGTTCCATATTTTGTGTTCTATACTCGTCGTTTCCGTGCTCTCTTCAGGATGTGTCCAACGCTCGGGTGTCCAGCTGCACGTCAAGGACATCCCTGGCTCCCAGGGGCAGGTCCCAGGCCGCAGGCCGACCTCCTGGCCTGGACCCCAGCCTGGCAGGCGTGGCTCCTGTCAGCGTGGAGCAGCCATCTCACGTCAGCATTGTCTCACCGCAGCCAGGAGACCTCTGGCGGTGCTGACATCAGGGGCACCTCGACACCCTTGTGATGCCACCACACCGTCACTGTCGCCCTACGGCCTCACAAAAGGTGGCTGGCTATAAGAGCCCTGAGCGGCGTGCCTGCGGCCAGTCCGGCTGGTGGTACTCGAGAGCTCGACGTGCCATTGCTGGAAGGAGCGAGGCGGAGGTGTTGCACGAGGCACACGCAAAGCCATTCTTTTTGCACACTAGCCATCGAGGTTCTTCGGTAATGTCATCAAATATATCTACGTATATGTACCTCATCTGTCCTAAGTAGGGTCTTGCCCACTGTAACCTATCATATTTGCCATTTTAATAGCAATGTTTGTAATCCGTACTAAGAATATTTAGTGCTATAGTACTACAGACAACTTTGTTGAACCTAGAAAGCTAACGTATATTTGCTGCTGGAATATTTTCTTCTTGGTTCTCTCTGTAGTAGTCCTGCTGGTGGCACGCGAGGCGTCGAGGTGAAGCCAGCGAGACACGAAGCGTCGACGTCCTGCCGGCGACCCGCAGCGGAGGTGCTGAGGACCAGAGGCTGCTGATAACCACCTGGCCCCGGGGCAGCCTACCACAGGGGACAACCAACTCCACAGCGCGGCAGCTGCAGGCACCATGAACCATCAGGAGCAGCCAGAGGAGGAGGCCCCTGGGGACGAGACGTGCCCCATCTGCCTGGGCCGGCTGTCCAGCACGGCTCGTGTGGACCCCTGCAGGCACTCCTTCTGCCTGGGGTGCATCCTGCCCTGGGCCACTCGAAGAGCCACCTGCCCACTGTGCCGCGGGCGTATTGGGACCATCGCACTCGTGGTGCCGCCCGCCCAGCACGACGCCTCGCCCCGCCGGCCCCGCCGGGGATTGCAGCGCAACGCGGGGCTGGAGCGGCAGCAGCAGCAGCAGCAGCGGCAGAGGAGCCCCTCCAGCTACCGCTCGCGCAGCGTCTCGCCACGGCGCAGGGAGCGCAGCCCCGCCGAAGCACGACGGCTCGTCCGCAGCCGCTCCTGGCACTCGGAGCAGGACGGGCACAGGCTGCCACGGTCCCTGCAGTACCCCGACGCCGAGGACATAGCCGAGTACATCGCCTGGCTACGTCGGGTCCAACTGGAGGAGCCGGGGTCTGGCGACCACGCGGGCCGCCACGCCAGGCCCCGCAACTGAGCAGCGACCGGGCCTCACCTGGGGACGGGCTGGGGGTGGCAGCCACAATTACCCCAGGAATAAATTATGACTTTTCCACCCTGCAAAGCCTCTGCCTCCACTTCTTCCTGCATAGGTCAGCGGGGGGGCTGAACGCAGCCCTCTCCCGCTGTCCGCGCCGCCAAGTGGGTTGGGGACGACTGCTGTTGATGGGGAATGGCTGCGGGTGGCGGGTCCCCAAGTGAGGCTGGGGGATGAGAAGCCATTTGGGAGCCACAAAGGTGACCTGGCCCAACTGGGGAAAAGGCAAAAAGCAGAAGAGGAGCAAAAGGCTCCTAAAACCTGGCAGCAGAGAATGCCTGCCAGCCGGGGAACCGGGCCTGGGAACCTGCAGCGGCCTTGGAAGGCGCTGCTGGCCTCCTGCAAGTGCAGCCTAAGGGTACCTAAGAACCTGAGACTTCCTCAAGATACCACCACCAAGGGCAAAAGCAAGGAACTAGAAGAGCAACGGGCTGAGAAGGAGGAATTGCTCTGGGAAAGCAATTTTCCCTTTTGATAGAACAAGGACTGCTTTTCTATCCAAAATGGAGCACCTCTCTCCCTCAGAACTGCCTGTGCTGCACAAACTGTTCTTGCCTACACGACATCCTAAACCCACTGAACCTTTGCTGGGGATGCGTGGCTGACTCCCAACCCCACGGTGGGAGTCTCGCCTCTTTGAAGTGGCACTCTGTTCTTGATTCATTGGGGCCCGCTCCTGGGTTCGGTCTCTTCCGAGATGGCTTTTCTTCATTAGCCTGATACTCTCTCCATGCTTGCCTTTAATCACAGAATATTGCTGGTATGGAGCTGGGTTCTGGATTTCGGATGACAGGGATGCTGATAACACACCGATCTTCTAGCTGTTGCAGAGCAGTGCTTACGCACAGTCAAGGGGTGCACCAGGAGCTGGGAGGGGATGCCGCCAGGACAGCTGGCCCAAACTGGCCAGAGCCACGTCCCATACCGTATGGGGTCATGCTGAAGACGAGGACTGAGTGCGTTGGATAAGATCCTCTTGGACAAGAGGAGACTGAGGGGTGACCTTATTAACATTTATAAATATGTAAAGGGTGAGCGTCAGGAGGATGGAGCCAGGCTCTTCTCGGTGACATCCAATGATAGCACAAGGGGCAATGGGTGCGAGCTGGAACATAGGAGGTTCCGCTTAAATAGGAGACAAAAAAGAAAAACCCCAAAAGAAAAACCACCAAAAAACCTTTCTCAGCCGGTCTCTGGGTTTTCATATCGAATATTTTGGAAGCTGGCAGCTCTCTGCGGGGGGAAAGCTGTTGATGTGTTGGTGCTGCCTTGCAGGGGTGTACCAGCACGTGTCCGGGGAGCAGGTCGGAGGCCACGCGATCCGGATCCTGGGCTGGGGGGTTGAAAACGGGACCCCCTACTGGCTGGCTGCTAACTCCTGGAACACCGACTGGGGGGATAACGGTGAGGAGCACAAAGCTATCGGTGTCAGGGGGGCTGCCCCCATTCCCCGGTCTCCTTGGGCACTCGGTGAGGCAGGGGAATTGACGTGCCCCGGTGTCCTTCCAGGCTTCTTCAAAATCCTCCGAGGAGAGGACCACTGCGGCATCGAGTCCGAAATCGTGGCCGGCATCCCCCGGACGGAGCAATACTGGAAGAGGGTGTAACTGGCCTCGTGCATCACTGCTGAGTTGATCAAACCACAAATAATCCCGAGTCCCCGATGCTTTTAACCGATAGCGGGTTGGGCGCAGAGCCCCCACTCTAAGAGATGATAGTTGAGGTTACTTTACTAAAGCTTTTTATCTTTTTTTTTTTTTTTTTTTTTTTATTTTATTTTTTAGTTGTATGATGGAGCTGGAGGTGGCAGGTCCTGTACTGGTGCCAGCTGCCGGCTGCAAGCCCTCTGCTCCTGGTGGGTCGCAGCCGGGGGCACTCCCTGCTCAAAGGACTGCTGGGGGGCTTGCTGGCCTCTTTGTGCCGTGGTCTTTGGCTAGCCCGGACCCCTTCCAGCCCAGTCTGTTACTGGGAGGGAGGGAAGCAGTAGCTTTGCGCTGGGAGCAAGGATTTGGTGGGGCAGCAGAGACGGAGGCTGCTGGCAAATCCAGGCGTGGCCGGTGCACCCCTGGCTGGGGCGGTCTGACTGTTAGCAGAGAGCGTGTGCCTTGTTGAATTGGCTAAACGTAGTCCCATTAGTGACAAAATACTGATGAACTTGATGCGGGGCTGCCTACAGCCCCTCCTGCCTGTGACACGTCCTTTCTGCATCGCTTGCTCTGCTCCATTCTTTCGGCTGCTTTTTAAACCACTCATTCCTCAGCTGCTGTTGTTTTTTAATTATGTTTTTTTTTTTTTTCTTTTTATGCTGTAATCTGGGGTTATTGATCCTAGGGAAGGGCCTGTCTGGAGCTCCATGAGCTTTGATCGAATGTCCTGCAGCATTCAGGAGCACGCTGGGAAGGGCAAACTGCTTTTGGCCAGGGCTACGCAGCTCGGGCCATGCCTTGGCAAGGGTGCTGCTGCGTGTTGCGAGCTGGTGTAGTACTTTGGGACTGCAGATGATGTTCTCCAGGTCTGCCACAGGGAGCTCATGCAGATGCTTGGCGGTATCTGGCGAACTTGCACGCAACTGAAGCATTCTCTGAGCCACAGGTGGCAAGGAAGTAAAAGTAATCTTATTTTTGTTATTGGGGGAAGTGTAATAGCAGTGTAGGAGGAATCATGCGATTTGCCAACACTAATATAGTGAAAGAGCTTTTGATTTTCTTTTAAAGCACAAAGTATATTGCTGAGCTAATGCTACAGGGCTGAAATAAGTGAAGCAGGCTCTCCCTTGTACTGTAAAATAGCCCCTCACCTCTGCCTACTGAACCAGTGAGACAGAGCTTTGGTGTGTGTGAATGAAACAACCGTGCCAATAAACGATTTCTCCAACGTCTCGTCTCCTGCCCCTTGTTGACTTCTCCTTCAGGAGCTAAAACCATCCTCAACTCTTCTGCTGTTGCTTTGCTGTTGTGGAAGCCGGGTGAGGCCCTTTTGTGCCAGTGCAAGCTGTCCCTGCCCCATCCTCTGGCCATGCTGGTGGCAGCGGGGCTGCAGCCGCTGCCTGGGACCTGCGCTGGCCCCCGAGCAGTGCCAAGTCCTGGTGGCACAGAGGATGCTTCACCAGGGACCAGAGGGAAGCCAGGGGTGCAGGGCTGGGGAAACAGGGATGTAGCCGGGCACTGGAAAGCACAGCAGCAGCCCAAGGGTGCTGTGCCCCGACCCCTGCTGAACACACTGCGTTCAGCCCCTCGGGCCTTCTGCTGCAGGCTTTTAGGCAAGGAAACCTCCAGACCAAGCCCAGGGCTACAAAGCTGGCACTGCTACGAGAGTATGGAGTAAAACGAGAGGCGGGATACAGCTAGCTGGATAGGGTATAGCAAGGCTGGAGCTCAAGAGATGAGCAAGCAGCAGCTGTGCAATAGACTGGTCTTGACCTTGAAAGGTTTCTAGAGAGCAGCAGAGCCCCCAGAAGGGCTGGCTGTAGTCTCCCAGCCTGCAACATGCTCTAAGGCTCTAACTTACCTCCCGCCTGGCTCCAGCTCCATCCCAGAAGAGCAGAGAAGGTCCCCAGTGTAGGCACAGCTTCCCCACTCCTCCTCTTCCCAACAGGGACCGGTATAAAAGTCAACGTACTGAGCGTTAGCTGTCTCCCCCCGGGTTACAATTCAGTTTTCAGGCCCAACCTATAGGGCATTACGGTGATGCCCTGCAAGGAAGCATCTGCACTTCATGTAACTTGTGCAACAGCGGGGAACTAGCACAATAAGAGAAATAACGGCGGAAGAAATTCTCAAGCACTCTTTTTTTTTTTTTTTTTTTCCAAAGAAAACTTTAATGTCAACAACAGGAAGCTGCACAAAGGGAGCTACCGCAAGGTTTTTGAACAACAGCTTAAAACTATCTACATAGGTACTCGTGGAGCAGGGCTGCTTCCTCCAAGTAACAGTCTGGCCACACAGGCTTGGCCTTGCAAAGGCCACCAAACGCCCCTGGTAGGGGTAGGCTTTGCCTGTCCTGCCCCAGGCTGTCCCCCCCCCATCACACAGCCAAAGCAGCAGTGAGGGATTAGGGTGACTGAAAGCAAAAATCCAGGAAAACGGGACTTGAAAGTCGTTTCCTCTTCCCACCCCTGGCGTTCCCTGTGGGAACGCAGCCTGCTTGAAGTCCAGGCTGATGGGTTTCGAAACAGCAGTGGAAAGCTCTTCCAGTTTGCACGTCAGACTCACTCGCAGCACCCCGAGCTGCAGCCAAGTGGGCCAGGAAAACCCGCCTGGGCCACCCCAAGCTCCCTCTGGGCTACAAAAGTGCAGAGCCCAGAGCATGCAGCAAAGGTGGGTGGCTGTGCTCACATTAGCCCAGGGCAACTCCTTCCCACTCCCTTTCACCACCTCCCCAGCTGCTAAAACCCAAAGCTTTGCAACGCACAGTGCCACCTGTACGAAGGAGCTGCAAGAGCCGGCTTTGGGCAGGGTGCACGTTCCAGCAGCCAGAGCAGCACGCCTCCGACACTGAGCAAGGAAAGGGCTCGTTTCGAGCCTAGCAGCCTCCTCAAATACAACGACAGAAAGGTGAAGATCGCCCCTGGTTCCAGGTGCCAGGAGGGCAACCAGCCCGGGCTGGTGGCCAGAAGATGGCCAGAGCTTTCTGCTGGCTAATGCAGTGCCTCCTGGCTGAAGCCAGAGCCCTCCACGTGGGGAAAAGGGGCTGTGTAAGAAAGGGAGGCCAAAACCCAGAAAAGGCTCCCGTCCCGCGGCTCTGAGCTGGAAAGGGGTCTCAAATCTCAAGCAAGAAAAGAGGCAACTGGAGTTTCTATTTCAACCATCCTAACCAAAAAAAAAAAAAAAAAAAAAAGAAAAATCCAATCGGTAGTAATCAGGTAAACTATCCAACAGGAAAGGAGGGAAAAACCAAAATCCAAATTCAACCGCAAACAGTAAGACTCCGATTGGTGCTTGCAACCAGCCACGCAGGCAGCAAGAGAGGTGAGGAGCGGAGCCTGGCGACGCCATGCTGTCCCCACAGGGGCTCCAGGCCACCGGCGTCCCGTCCTCATCACCGCCCGCGGGCCCGGTGGCACCCCGGCTGTCCCCACCAGCAGGGGCAAGGAGCCTCCCGCCTCTGCTGCCCGTCCGCCGACCATCTCTTCTCTCCCACCGCCTGCCCGCCCTTCAGTTCTCGCCCGCCTGGACGTACTCTTCGGCGGCCTTGGAGATGGTGCTGAGGTACTGCCAGCTGAGGGCGGCCAGCAGCATGGCGCACGACAGGTAGATGGGGGAGTAGTGGTGGCGCGAGGCCATGGGGCCGCCGGGCAGGCTCATGGCGCGGATGGAGGCGATGATCTGCTGCGTCTTGTTGGACGAAGGGTCCGTGCTGGGGATCTTCTGGTAGATCTGCGGAGGGGAAGGAGGAATAATGGGCTCCTTAAACAAGGGAAACACATGCCCGGAAGAGGAAGATCATGGGGCACAAGGCATGGTCCTCAGGAGTTAACTCAGTGGGGGACTGCCCTGGAGCAGCAGCACCACAGAGGTGATCGTCCCCCTGAACTCTGCTCTGCTGAGGCTGCACCTCGAGTGCTGTGCTCAGTTTTGGGTCCCTCACTACAAGAAGGACATCGAGGCCCCTGGAGCATGTCCAGAGCAGGGCTACGAAGCTGGTGAAGGGCCTGGAGCACAAGTCCTGTGAGGAGCGGCTGAGGGCACCGGGGGTGTTTAGTCTGGAGCAGAGGAGGCTCAGGGCAGACCTCATTTCTCTCTGCAACTGCCTGAAAGGAAGGTGTGGGGAGCTGGGGGTCAGCCTCTTCTCACAGGTAATCAGTGATAGGACTATCAGGAAGAACTTCTTTACTGACAGGGTTGTTAGGCATTGGGATGGGCTGCCCAGGGAAGTGGTTGAGTCACCATCCCTGGAGGTCTTGAAAAGCCGTTTAGATGTAGAGCTTAGTGATATGGTTTAGTGGAGGGCTGGTTAGTGTTAGGTCAGAGGTTGGACTCGGTGATCTTGGAGGTCTCTTCCAACCTAGATGATTCTGTGACTAGAGGGAATGGCCTCAAGTTATGCCAGGGGAGGTTCAGGTTGGAAATGCGGAGACATTTCTTCTCAGAAAGAGCAGTCAGGCATTGGGATGGGTTGCCCAGGGAGGTGGTGGCGTCACCGTCCCTGGGGGTGTTCAAGGAAAGGCTGGACGTGGTGCTTAGGGACATGGTTTAGTTGGTGACATTGGTGGTAGGGGGGTGGTTGGACCAGATCATCTCGGAGGTCTTTTCCAACCTTAATGACTCTGTGATTCTGTGATTCTAAGGCCCAGCTGCTGCATGGGGCCAGGGCCCGCTTCCCTTGAGAAGTGCGTTAAGCCAGGCAGCCTCTTGAGGGCAACCCCGTGATGGGAGATGGGGCTGCAGGGCCTCAAACACAATCATTGACTGACTACAGGCGGTGGTGCTGGGGCAAGCGGCTCTAGCCCAGCAAAACCTCACTCACTGCCGGCATGCTGCCAGCCCACCCCAAACCAGGTGACAGCCACCTCAGTCGGATAATGCCATTGTTTTTGGGGTCTTCTTTTCGTGGTCTTGCATGAAGTTTTCTGGAGGCATACAGACCTTCCTCTAGGCTAAGGTGTCACTGTCCCTTGTCATAGGTTTGGTCTGCCTGCAGAAGAAGCTCTAATAACTCACGGTTTTGGGTCTCCCACATGCAGAATGATCTAACAGCCCTCACTGGATTATTTTTTTCCCCTAGGAGTCCACCCACCAGCTGTCCCTTCCACATAAACTTTAACATCCACAGCGCCCCAAAGCCAGGAGTCCCACTGCTTAACAACCGGAGACGAGCTGCCCTCATTTACTGCTGCCCATGAAGTGGAACCACAGACTGCATCACACTCGCGTGCAACTACGGACACGGTGTAAACAAGAGCGCTCACCATGGAGCTGTCTGCGGGGAGGTGATGCAACCTGTTCAGAAGAACCAGTCCTCTTGCCCGCTCAGAGAGAGGAAGCCCTCACGCTGTGAAAGCTGACTCATCTTGCACTTGACCAGAATGAAGACAAGACCTTGGTCTCTGCCTCTCAACGCAGGCGCAGACCGAGGGTATATTTAAGGAATGTCAAGCACCCAGTTTGGTCCAGGCCAAAACCATGTCAGGCATCGCCATGCCCTGGTGATGGACTAATAGGAGACGTAAACAAAGGGATTAACAGGTTCGTGGGTCTGCAAGGGACTGCCAATTCCACACAGGAACAAGAAACAGCAACAGCCAGAAATGACTCGAAGCAAGCTGCTCAACCTACCTCTTCCACATACTGGTACATGATGGCTTTGACAGCCTGTATGTTTGTGGCATCCATCATCAGAGTGACGGCTTGTCCCTTCCGGATCTTCACTACGCCCCTGAACACCTGCTTGTTGTTATAGCAGGCGGCCAGAGTGGCGATGGCCATCACCTAAGGAGAAAAACAAAGAGCCCTCACTACATTGCAAGGAGCCTGCCCAGGGAAGTAACCTCGGCCCAAGCAAAATCAACGGCAAAACACCGGAGTGGAACCACAATCCCACCTACCGCACCGCACAAGCAAAGAAAGAAGAGAGAAGAGAATAAAACAGGTCGGAGTTTGCTCTAAATAAAGATACCTTCACTTGGAGCATTTCCTGGCTCTCTGATGAATTATTGCAGCTGCAGGATGACTTGACAAAGAGCAGCATGCATTATGTCAATTAATAATGTGGGTGAATTTGACAACCCAAATGTGGCCTGCCATTCCTCCCCCCAGCCCCACTTTGGACATTCAGGTCCCTCTTCCATAGTTTTTTCTTTTTGTTTGGTTTAGATTTTAAAGACACATAAAATTTCTACATCTCTCAAATTTTGTTTCAATTCAGTGAATAAGCCTAAAAGTGAATTGAGATTGAGGGTCATGTATCTATCCCCAATGTTATTAGCCTGACTTCAAATGGGAGGACAAAGAGGCCTACTCATTCATGCTGTGGATATATGACAGTCAGAGATTTTTCGCCTTTTCTCAACATCACTGGTGTTTTCTGAGAGAACAGCAGGTTTCTCCTGAAATGGGGAACTGAGGGTCATAAGATGGCGTAGAACGCCACCACTTCATGTAACAATTGAGGCGCTGTTCATTTCTCTCATCCTCGCGAGACAGACAAGTGGTGGTCATGTTCCTGGTTTTCTCTAAACAACCCTAGATATTCTCATGCACGTTGCCACTTTCTCTGGCCAATTTCCACCTTCCCAAGGCGATAAGTTGTTCCTCACTTTCTTCTCGTGTCCTTCTCAATGGTGAAACGCAAAAAGCCCCGTAAGCTTTCCAAGGCCTCGTTTTGGGGAATTAGAAAGCAGGTATTCTTTCTTAACAGCGCTTTCTTAACTCCCTTCAGGTTATTGTTCCATATTTTGTGTTCTATACTTGTCGTTTCCGTGCTCTCTTCAGGATGTGTCCAACGCTCGGGTGTCCAGCTGCACGTCAAGGACATCCCTGGCTCCCAGGGGCAGGTCCCAGGCCGCAGGCCGACCTCCTGGCCTGGACCCCAGCCTGGCAGGCGTGGCTCCTGTCAGCGTGGAGCAGCCATCTCACGTCAGCATTGTCTCACCGCAGCCAGGAGACCTCTGGCGGTGCTGACATCAGGGGCACCTCGACACCCTTGTGATGCCACCACACAGTCACTGTCGCCCTACGGCCTCACAAAAGGTGGCTGGCTATAAGAGCCCTGAGCGGCGCGCCTGCGGCCAGTCCGGCTGGTGGTACTCGAGAGCTCGACGTGCCATTGCTGGAAGGAGCGAGGCGGAGGTGTTGCACGAGGCACACGCAAAGCCATTCTTTTTGCACACTAGCCATCGAGGTTCTTCGGTAATGTCATCAAATATATCTACGTATATGTACCTCATCTGTCCTAAGTAGGGTCTTGCCCACTGTAACCTATCATATTTGCCATTTTAATAGCAATGTTTGTAATCCATACTAAGAATATTTAGTGCTATAGTACTACAGACAACTTTGTTGAACCTAGAAAGCTAACGTATATTTGCTGCTGGAATATTTTCTTCTTGGTTCTCTCTGTAGTAGTCCTGCTGGTGGCACGCGAGGCGTCGAGGTGAAGCCAGCGAGACACGAAGCGTCGACGTCCTGCCGGCGACCCGCAGCGGAGGTGCTGAGGACCAGAGGCTGCTGATAACCACCTGGCCCCGGGGCAGCCTACCACAGGGGACAACCAACTCCACAGCGCGGCAGCTGCAGGCACCATGAACCATCAGGAGCAGCCAGAGGAGGAGGCCCCTGGGGACGAGACGTGCCCCATCTGCCTGGGCCGGCTGTCCAGCACGGCTCGTGTGGACCCCTGCAGGCACTCCTTCTGCCTGGGGTGCATCCTGCCCTGGGCCACTCGAAGAGCCACCTGCCCACTGTGCCGCGGGCGTATTGGGACCATCGCACTCGTGGTGCCGCCCGCCCAGCACGACGCCTCGCCCCGCCGGCCCCGCCGGGATTGCAGCGCAACGCGGGCTGGAGCGGAGCAGCAGCATCAGCAGCAGCGGCAGAGGAGCCCCTCCAGCTACCGCTCGCGCAGCGTCTCGCCACGGCGCAGGAGCGCAGCCCCGCCGAAGCACGACGGCTCGTCCGCAGCCGCTCCTGGCACTCGGAGCAGGACGGGCACAGGCTGCCACGGTCCCTGCAGTACCCCGACGCCGACGACATAGCCGAGTACATCGCCTGGCTACGGTCGGGTCAACTGGAGGAGCCGGGTCTGGCGACCACGCGGGCCGCCACGCCAGGCCCCGCAACTGAGCAGCGACCGGGCCTCACCTGGGGGACGGGCTGGGGGTGGCAGCCACAATTACCCCAGGAATAAATTATGACTTTTCCACCCTGCAAAGCCTCTGCCTCCACTTCTTCCTGCATAGGTCAGCGGGGGGGGTGAACGCAGCCCTCTCCCGCTGTCCGCGCCGCCAAGTGGGTTTGGGGACGACTGCTGTTGATGGGGAAATGGCTGCGGGTGGCGGGTCCCCAAGTGAGGCTGGGGGATGAGAAGCCATTTGGAGCCACAAAGGTGACCTGGCCCAACTGGGGAAAAGGCAAAAAAGCAAAAGAGGATGCAAAAGGCTCCTAAAACCTGGCAGCAGAGAATGCCTGCCAGCCGGGGAAACGGGCCTGGGAACCTGCAGCGGCCTTGGAAGGCGCTGCTGGCCTCCTGCAAGTGCAGCCTAAGGGTACCCTAAGAACCAGAGACTTCCTCAAGATACCACCACCAAGGGCAAAAGCAAGGAACTAGAAGAGCAACGGGCTGAGAAGGAGGAATTGCTCTGGGAAAGCAATTTTCCCTTTTGATAGAACAAGGACTGCTTTTCTATCCAAAATGGAGCACCTCTCTCCCTCAGAACTGCCTGTGCTGCACAAACTGTTCTTGCCTACACGACATCCTAAACCCACTGAACCTTTGCTGGGGATGCGTGGCTGACTCCCAAACTCCACGGTGGGAGTCTCGCCTCTTTGAAGTGGCACTCTGTCTTGATTCATTGGGGCCCGCTCCTGGGTTCGGTCTCTTCCGAGATGGCTTTTCTTCATTAGCCTGATACTCTCTCCATGCTTAGCCTTTCATCACAGAATATTGCTGGTATGGAGCTGGGTTCTGGATTTCGGATGACAGGGATGCTGATAACACACCGATCTTCTAGCTGTTGCAGAGCAGTGCTTACGCACAGTCAAGGGGTGCACCAGGAGCTGGGAGGGGATGCCGCCAGGACAGCTGGCCCAAACTGGCCAGAGCCACGTCCCATACCGTATGGGGTCATGCTGAAGACGAGGACTGAGTGCGTTTGGATAAGATCCTCTTGGACAAGAGGAGACTGAGGGGTGACCTTATTAACATTTATAAACATGTAAAGGGTGAGCGTCAGGAGGATGGAGCCAGGCTCTTCTCGGTGACATCCAATGATGCACAAGGGGCAATGGTGCGAGCTGGAACATAGGAGGTTCCGCTTAAATAGGAGACAAAAAAGAAAAACCCCAAAAGAAAAACCACCAAAAAACCTTTTCTCACAGCCGGCTCTGGGTTTCATATCGAATATTTTGGAAGCTGGCAGCTCTCTGCAGGGGGAAAGCTGTTGATGTGTTGGTGCTGCCTTGCAGGGGGTGTACCAGCACGTGTCCGGGGAGCAGGTCGGAGGCCACGCGATCCGGATCCTGGGCTGGGGGGTTGAAAACGGGACCCCCTTACTGCTGGCTGCTAACTCCTGGAACACCGACTGGGGGGATAACGGTGAGGAGCACAAGCTATCGGTGTCAGGGGGGCTGCCCCCATTCCCCGGTCTCCTTGGGCACTCGGTGAGGCAGGGGAACTGACGTGCCCTGGTGTCCTTCCAGGCTTCTTCCAAAATCCTCCGAGGAGAGGACCACTGCGGCATCGAGTCCGAAATCGTGGCCGGCATCCCCCGGACGGAGCAATACTGGAAGAGGGTGTAACTGGCCTCGTGCATCACTGCTGAGTTGATCAAACCACAAATAATCCCGAGTCCCCGATGCTTTTAACCGATAGCGGGTTGGGCGCAGAGCCCCCACTCTAAGAGACGATAGTTGAGGTTACTTTATTAAAGCTTTTTATCTTTTTTTTTTTTTTTTTTTTTTTTTTTTTTTAGTTGTATGATGGAGCTGGAGGTGGCAGGTCCTGTACTGGTGCCAGCTGCCGTCTGCAAGCCCTCTGCTCCTGGTGGGTCGCAGCCGGGGGCACTCCCTGCTCAAAGGACTGCTGGGGGGCTTGCTGGCCTCTTTGTGCCGTGGTCTTTGGCTAGCCCGGACCCCTTCCAGCCCAGTCTGTTACTGGGAGGGAGGGAAGCAGTAGCTTTGCGCTGGGAGCAAGGATTTGGTGGGGCAGCAGAGACGGAGGCTGCTGGCAAATCCAGGCGTGGCCGGTGCACCCCTGGCTGGGGGGTCTGACTGTTAGCAGAGAGCGTGTGCCTTGTTTGAATTGGCTAAAACGTAGTCCCATTAGTGACAAAATACTGATGAACTTGATGCGGGGCTGCCTACAGCCCCTCCTGCCTGTGACACGTCCTTTCTGCATCGCTTGCTCTGCTCCATTCTTTCGGCTGCTTTTTAAACCACTCATTCCTCAGCTGCTGATGTTTTTAATTATGTTTTTTTTTTTTTCTTTTTCTGCTGTATAATCTGGGGTTATTGATCCTAGGGAAGGGCCTGTCTGGAGCTCCATGAGCTTTGATCGAATGTCCTGCAGCATTCAGGAGCACGCTGGGAAGGGCAAACTGCTTTGGCCATGGCTACGCAGCTCGGGGCCATGCCTTGGCAAGGGTGCTGCTGCGTGTTGCGAGCTGGTGTATTACTTTGGGACTGACAGATGATGTTCTCCAGGTCTGCCACAGGGAGCTCATGCAGATGCTGGCGGTATCTGGCGAACTTGCACGCCAACTGAAGCTTTCTCTGAGCCACAGGTGGCAAGGAAGTAAAAGTAATCTTAATTTTTGTTATTGGGGGAAGTGTAATGCAGTGTAGGAGGAATCATGCGATTTGCCAACACTAATATAGTGAAAGAGCTTTTGATTTTCTTTTAAAGCACATAAGTATATTGCTGAGCTAATGCTACAGGGCTGAAATAAGTGAAGCAGGCTCTCCCTTGTACTGTAAAATAGCCCCTCACCTCTGCCTACTGAAACCAGTGAGACAGAGCTTTGATGTGTTGTGAATGAAACAACCGTGCCAATAACGATTTCTTCCAACGTCTCGTCTCCTGCCCTTGTTGACTTCTCCTTCAGGAGCTAAAACCATCTCACTCTTCTGCGGTTGCTTGCTGTTGTGGAAGCCGGGTGAGGCCCTTTTGTGCCAGTGCAAGCTGTCCCTGCCCCATCCTCTGGCCATGCTGGTGGCAGCGGGGCTGCAGCCGCTGCCTGGGACCTGCGCTGGCCCCCGAGCAGTGCCAAGTCCTCGGTGGCACAGAGGATGGCTTCACCAGGGACCAGATGGGAAGCCAGGGGTTGCAGGGCTGGGGAAACAGGATGTAGCCGGGCACTGGAAAGCACGGCAGCAGCCCAAGGGTGCTGTGCCCGACCCCTGCTGAACACACTGCGTTCAGCCCCTCGGGCCTTCTGCTGCAGGCTTTTAGGCAAGGAAACCTCCAGACCAAGCCCAGGCTACAAAGCTGCACTGCTACGAGAGTTATGAGTAAAACGAGAGGCGGGATACAGCTAGCTGGATAGGCGTATAGCCAGGCTGGAGCTCAAGAGATTGAGCAAGCCGCAGCTGTGCAATAGACTGGTCTTGACCTTGAAAGGTTTCTAGAGAGCAGCAGTAGCCCCCAGAAGGGCTGGCTGTAGTCTCCCAGCCTGCAACATGCTCTAAGGCTCTAACTTACCTCCCGCCTGGCTCCAGCTCCATCCCAGAAGAGCAGAGAAGGTCCCCAGTGTAGGCACAGCTTCCCCACTCCTCCTCTTCCCAACAGGGACCCGGTATAAAGTCAACGTACTGAGCGTTAGCTGTCTCCCCCCGGGTTACAATTCAGTTTCAGGCCCAACCTATAGGGCATACTGTGAATGCCCTGCAAGGAAGCATCTGCACTTCATGTAACTTGTGCAACAGCGGGGAACTAGCACAATAAGAGAAATAACAGCGGAAGAAATTCTCAAGTCACTCTTTTTTTTTTTTTTCCAAAGAAAACTTAATGTCAACAACAGGAAGCTGCACAAAGGAGCTACCGCAAGGTTTTTGAACAACAGCTTAAACTATCTACATAGGTACTCGTGGAGCAGGGCTGCTTCCTCCAAGTAACAGTCTGGCCACACAGGCTTGGCCTTGCAAAGGCACCAAACGCCCCTGGTAGAGGGTAGGCTTTGCCCTGTCCTGCCCCAGGCTGTCCCCCCCCATCACACAGCCAAAGCAAGCAGTGAGGGATTAGGGTGACTGAAAGCAAAAAATCCAGGAAAACAGGACTTGAAAGTCGTTTCCTCTTCCCACCCCTGGCGTTCCCTGTGGGAACGCAGCCTGCTTGAAGTCCGAGGCTGATGGGTTTCGAAGCAGCAGTGGAAAGCTCTTCCAGTTGCACGTCAGACTCACTCGCAGCACCCCGAGCTGCAGCCAAGTGGGCCAGGAAAACCCGCCTGGGCACCCCGAGCTCCCTCTGGGCTACAAAGTGCAGAGCCCAGAGCATGCAGCAAAGGTGGGTGGCTGTGCTCACATTAGCCCGGGCAACTCCTTCCCACTCCCTTTCACCACCTCCCAGCTGCTAAAACCCAAAGCTTTGCAACGCACAGTGCCAGCCTGTACGAAGGAGTGCTGCCAAGAGCCGGCTTTGGGCAGGTGCACGTTCCAGCAGCCAGAGCATGCACGCCTCCAACACTGAGCAAGGAATAGGGCTCGTTTCAAGCCTAGCAGCCTGCCTCAAATACAACGACAGAAGGTGAAGATCGCCCCTGGTTCCGGTGCCAGGAGGCAACCAGCCCGGCTGGTGGCCAGAAGATGGCCAGAGCTTTCTGCTGGCTAAGTGCAGTGCCTCCTGGCTGAAGCCGAGAGCCTCCGCGTGGGGGAAAAGGGGCTGTGTAAGAAAGGGAGGCCAAACCCAGAAAAAGGCTCCCGTCCCGCGGCTCTGAGCTGGAAAGGGGTCTCAAATCTCAAGGCAAGAAAAGAGGCAACGGAGTTTCTATTTCAACCATCCTAACCAAAAAAAAAAAAAAAGAAAAATCCAATCGGTAGTAATCAGGTAAACTGTCCAACAGGAAAGGAGGGAAAAAACCAAAATCCAAATTCAACCCCAAACAGTAAGACTCCGATTGGTGCTTGGCAACAGCCACGCAGGCAGCAAGAGAGGTGAGGAGCGGAGCCTGGCGACGCCATGCTGTCCCCCCAGGGGCTCCAGGCCACCGGCGTCCCGTCCTCATCACCGCCCGCGGGCCCGGTGGCACCCGGCTGTCCCCACCAGCAGGGCAAGAGCCTCCCCGCCTCTGCTGCCCGTCCGCCGACCATCTCTTCTCTCCCACCGCCTGCCCGCCCTTCAGTTCTCGCCCGCCTGGACGTACTCTTCGGCGGCCTTGGAGATGGTGCTGAGGTACTGCCAGCTGAGGGCGGCCAGCAGCATGGCGCACGACAGGTAGATGGGGGAGTAGTGGTGGCGCGAGGCCATGGGGCCGCCGGGCAGGCTCATGGCGCGGATGGAGGCGATGATCTGCTGCGTCTTGTTGGACGAAGGGTCCGTGCTGGGGATCTTCTGGTAGATCTGCGGAGGGGAAGGAGGAATAATGGGCTCCTTAAACAAGGGAAACACATGCCCGGAAGAGGAAGATCATGGGGCACAAGGCATGGTCCTCAGGAGTTAACTCAGTGGGGGACTGCCCTGGAGCAGCAGGACCACGGAGGTGATCGTCCCCCTGAACTCTGCTCTGCTGAGGCTGCACCTCGAGTGCTGTGCTCAGTTTTGGGTCCCTCACTACAAGAAGGACATCGAGGCCCTGGAGCATGTCCAGAGCAGGGCTACGAAGCTGGTGAAGGGCCTGGAGCACAAGTCCTGTGAAGGAGCGGCTGAGGGCACCGGGGGTGTTTAGTCTGGGAGCAGAGGAGGCTCAGGGGAGACCCTCATTGCTCTCTGCAACTGCCTGAAAGGAAGGTGTGGGGAGCTGGGGTCAGCCTCTTCTCACAGGTAATCAGTGATAGGACTATCAGGAGAACTTCTTTACTGACAGGGCTGTTAGGCATTGGGATGGGCTGCCCAGGGAAGTGGTTGAGTCACCATCCCTGGAGGTCTTGAAAAGCCGTTTAGATGTAGAGCTTAGTGATATGGGTTTAGTGGAGGGCTGGTTAGTGTTAGGTCAGAGGTTGGACTCGGTGATCTTGGAGGTCTCTTCCAACCTAGATGATTTCTGTGACTAGAGGAATGGCCTCAAGTTATGCCAGGGGAGGTTCAGGTTGGAAGTGAGGAGACATTTCTTCTCAGAAAGAGCAGTCAGGCATTGGACGGTTGCCCAGGGAGGTGGTGGCGTCACCGTCCCTGGGGGTGTTCAAGGAAAGGCTGGACGTGGTGCTTAGGGACAATGGTTAGTTGGTGACATTGGTGGTAGGGGGTGGTTGGACCAGATCATCTCGGAGGTCTTTTCCAACCTTAATGACTCTGTGATTCCTGTGATTCTAAGGCCCAGCTGCTGCATGGGCCAGGGCCCGCTTCCCTTGAGAAGTGCGTTAAGCAAGGCAGCCTCTTGAGGCACCCCGTGATGGGAGATGGGCTGCAGGCCTCAAACACAATCCATTGACTGACTACAGGCGGTGTGCTTGGGCAAGCGGCTCTAGCCCAGCAAACCTCAACTCACTGCCGGCAGGCTGCAGCCCACCCCAAACCAGGTGACAGCCACCTCAGTCGGATAATGCCATTGTTTTTGGGGTCTTCTTTTGTGGTCTGCATGAGTTTTCTGGAGGCAATACAGACCTTCCTCTAGGCTAAGGTGTCACTGTCCCTGTCATAGGTTTGGTCTGCCTGCAGAAGAAGCTCTTAATAACTCACGGTTTTGGTCTCCCACATGCAGAATGATCCTACAGCCCTTTTGATCTAACAGCCCCTCACTGGATTATTTTTTCCCCTAGGAGTCCACCCTCCAGCTGTCCTTCCACAATAAACTTTTAACATCCACAGCGCCCCAAAGCCAGGAGTCCCACTGCTTAAACAACCGGAGACGAGCTGCCCTCATTTACTGCTGCCCATGAAGTGGAACCACAGACTGCATCACACTCGCTGCAACTACGGACACGGTGTAAACAAGCAGCGATCACCATGGAGCTGTCTGCGGGGAGCTGATGCAACCTGTTCAGAGAGACCAGTCCTCTTGCCCGCTCAGAGAGAGGAAGCCCTCACGCTGTGAAAGCTGACTCATCTTGCTCTTGACCAGAATGAAGACAAGACCTTGGTCTCTGCCTCTCAACGCAGGCGCAGACCGAGGGTATATTTAAGGAATGTCAAGCACCCAGTTTGGTCCAGGCCAAAACCATGTCAGGCATCGCCATGCCCTGGTGATGGACTAATAGAGACGTAACAAAGGGATTAACAGGTTCGTGGGTCTGCAAGGGACTGCCAATTCCACACCAGGAACAAGAACAGCAACAGCCAGAAATGACTCGAAGCAAGCTGCTCAACCTACCTCTTCCACATACTGGTACATGATGGCTTTGACAGCCTGTATGTTTGTGGCATCCATCATCAGAGTGACGGCTTGTCCCTTCCGGATCTTCACTACGCCCCTGAACACCTGCTTGTTGTTATAGCAGGCGGCCAGAGTGGCGATGGCCATCACCTAAGGAGAAAAACAAAGAGCCCTCACTACATTGCAAGGAGCCTGCCCAGGGAATAACCTCGGCCCAAGCAAAATCAACGGCAAAACACCGGAGTGGAACCACAATCCCACCTACCGCACGCACAAGCAAAGAAAGAAGAGAGAAGAGAATAAAACAGGTCGGAGTTTGCTCTAAATAAAGATACCTTCACTTGGAGCATTTCCTGGCTCTCTGATGAATTATTGCAGCTGCAGGATGACTTGACAAAGAGGCAGCATGCATTATGTCAATTAATAATGTGGGTGAATTTGACAACCCAAATAGTTGCCTGCCATTCCTCCCCCCAGCCCCACTTTGGACATTCAGTCCCTCTTCCATAGTTTTTTCTTTTGGTTTGGTTTGGTTTAGATTTTAAAGACACATAAAATTTCTACATCTCTCAAATTTGTTTCAATTCAGTGAATAAGCCTAAAAGTGAATTGAGATTGAGGGTCATGTATCTATCCCCATGTTTTGGCCTGACTTCAAATGGGAGGACAAAGAGGCCTACTCATTCATGCCGTGGATATATGAGTCAGAGATTTTTCGCCTTTTCTCAACATCACTGGTGTTTTCTGAGAGAAACAGCAGGTTTCTGCTGAATGGGGACTGAGGGGTCATAAGATGGCGTAGAACGCCACCACTTCAGGTAACCATTGAGGCGCTGTTCATTTCTCTCATCCTCGCGAGACAGACAAGTGGTGGTCATGTTCCTGGTTTTCTCTAAACAACCCTAGATTTCTCATGCACGTTCCCACTTTCTCTGGCCAATTTCCACCTTCCCAGGCGATAAGTTGTTCCTCACTTTCTTCTGTGTCCTTCTCAATGGTGAAACGCAAAAAGCCCCGTAGCTTTCCAAGGCTCGTTTTGGGGAATTAGAAAGCAGGTATTCTTTCTTAACAGCGCTTTCTTAACTCCCTTCAGGTTATTGTTCCATATTTTGTGTTCTATACTCGTCGTTTCCGTGCTCTCTTCAGGATGTGTCCAACGCTCGGGTGTCCAGCTGCACGTCAAGGACATCCCTGGCTCCCAGGGGCAGGTCCCAGGCCGCAGGCCGACCTCCTGGCCTGGACCCCAGCCTGGCAGGCGTGGCTCCTGTCAGCGTGGAGCAGCCATCTCACGTCAGCATTGTCTCACCGCAGCCAGGAGACCTCTGGCGGTGCTGACATCAGGGGCACCTCGACACCCTTGTGATGCCACCACACAGTCACTGTCGCCCTACGGCCTCACAAAAGGTGGCTGGCTATAAGAGCCCTGAGCGGCGCGCCTGCGGCCAGTCCGGCTGGTGGTACTCGAGAGCTCGACGTGCCATTGCTGGAAGGAGCGAGGCGGAGGTGTTGCACGAGGCACACGCAAAGCCATTCTTTTTGCACACTAGCCATCGAGGTTCTTCGGTAATGTCATCAAATATATCTACGTATATGTACCTCATCTGTCCTAAGTAGGGTCTTGCCCACTGTAACCTATCATATTTGCCATTTTAATAGCAATGTTTGTAATCCATACTAAGAATATTTAGTGCTATAGTACTACAGACAACTTTGTTGAACCTAGAAAGCTAACGTATATTTGCTGCTGGAATATTTTCTTCTTGGTTCTCTCTGTAGTAGTCCTGCTGGTGGCACGCGAGGCGTCGAGGTGAAGCCAGCGAGACACGAAGCGTCGACGTCCTGCCGGCGACCCGCAGCGGAGGTGCTGAGGACCAGAGGCTGCTGATAACCACCTGGCCCCGGGGCAGCCTACCACAGGGGACAACCAACTCCACAGCGCGGCAGCTGCAGGCACCATGAACCATCAGGAGCAGCCAGGAGGAGGCCCCTGGGGACGAGACGTGCCCCATCTGCCTGGGCCGGCTGTCCAGCACGGCTCGTGTGGACCCCTGCAGGCACTCCTTCTGCCTGGGGTGCATCCTGCCCTGGGCCACTCGAAGAGCCACCTGCCCACTGTGCCGCGGGCGTATTGGGACCATCGCACTCGTGGTGCCGCCCGCCCAGCACGACGCCTCGCCCCGCCGGCCCCGCCGGGGATTGCAGCGCAACGCGGGGCTGGAGCGGCAGCAGCAGCAGCAGCGGCAGAGGAGCCCCTCCAGCTACCGCTCGCGCAGCGTCTCGCCACGGCGCAGGGAGCGCAGCCCCGCCGAAGCACGACGGCTCGTCCGCAGCCGCTCCTGGCACTCGGAGCAGGACGGGCACAGGCTGCCACGGTCCCTGCAGTACCCCGACGCCGAGGACATAGCCGAGTACATCGCCTGGCTACGTCGGGTCCAACTGGAGGAGCCCGGGGGGGAGGGTCTGGCGACCACGCGGGCCGCCACGCCAGGCCCCGCAACTGAGCAGCGACCGGGCCTCACCTGGGGACGGGCTGGGGGTGGCAGCCACAATTACCCCAGGAATAAATTATGACTTTTCCACCCTGCAAAGCCTCTGCCTCCACTTCTTCCTGCATAGGTCAGGGGGGGGCTGAACGCAGCCCTCTCCCGCTGTCCGCGCCGCCAAGTGGGTTGGGGACGACTGCTGTTGATGGGGAATGGCTGCGGGTGGCGGGTCCCCAAGTGAGGCTGGGGGATGAGAAGCCATTTGGGAGCCACAAAGGTGACCTGGCCCAACTGGGGAAAAGGCAAAAAGCAGAAGAGGAGCAAAAGGCTCCTAAAACCTGGCAGCAGAGAATGCCTGCCAGCCGGGGAACCGGGCCTGGGAACCTGCAGCGGCCTTGGAAGGCGCTGCTGGCCTCCTCAAGTGCAGCCTAAGGGTACCTAAGAACCTGAGACTTCCTGGATGCATTCCTGTTTGACATGATTTAGGTGTTCCTGCTCCGGCAGGGGGATTGGACTAGATGATCTTTCAAGGTGCCTTCCAATCCCTAACGTTCTGTCATTGTGTGACTGTGCATCACTGCACATTCATCCTGGCCAGAGAAGGCTCAGGGGGATCTTAGCAACGTCTAGACACCCCCAAAGGGAGGATGCAAAGAAGATGGAGCCAGGCTCTTGTCAGCAGTGCCCAGCAGGCGTCCAGCTCTAGGTGTCCCTGCTTGGGCAGGACGGGGTTGGAGCAGATGACCTCCAGAGGTCCCTTCCATCCCCAACCCTTCTGGGAGCTTCCTGCTGGGTAAAAAACAGGCCCTTTTGATACCACGCAGGGTTCATAGGATGGCGTAGAACGCCACCACTTCAGGTAACCATTGAGGCGCTGTTCATTTCTCTCATCCTCGCGAGACAGACAAGAGGTGGTCATGTTCCTGGTTTTCTCTAAACAACCTAGATTTCTCATGCACGTTGCCACTTTCTCTGGCCAATTTCCACCTTCCCAGGCGATAAGTTGTTCCTCACTTTCTTCTTGTGTCCTTCTCAATGGTGAAACGCAAAAAGCCCCGTAGCTTTCCAAGGCTCGTTTTGGGGAATTAGAAAGCAGGTATTCTTTCTTAACAGCGCTTTCTTAACTCCCTTCAGGTTATTGTTCCATATTTTGTGTTCTATACTCGTCGTTTCCGTGCTCTCTTCAGGATGTGTCCAACGCTCGGGTGTCCAGCTGCACGTCAAGGACATCCCTGGCTCCCAGGGGCAGGTCCCAGGCCGCAGGCCGACCTCCTGGCCTGGACCCCAGCCTGGCAGGCGTGGCTCCTGTCAGCGTGGAGCAGCCATCTCACGTCAGCATTGTCTCACCGCAGCCAGGAGACCTCTGGCGGTGCTGACATCAGGGGCACCTCGACACCCTTGTGATGCCACCACACAGTCACTGTCGCCCTACGGCCTCACAAAAGGTGGCTGGCTATAAGAGCCCTGAGCGGCGCGCCTGCGGCCAGTCCGGCTGGTGGTACTCGAGAGCTCGACGTGCCATTGCTGGAAGGAGCGAGGCGGAGGTGTTGCACGAGGCACACGCAAAGCCATTCTTTTTGCACACTAGCCATCGAGGTTCTTCGGTAATGTCATCAAATATATCTACGTATATGTACCATCATCTGTCCTAAGTAGGGTCTTGCCCACTGTAACCTATCATATTTGCCATTTTAATAGCAATGTTTGTAATCCATACTAGAATATTTAGCGCTATAGTACTACAGACAACTTGGTTGAACCTAGAAAGCTAACGTATATTTGCTGCTGGAATAGTTTTCTTCTTGGTTCTCTCTGTAGTAGTCCTGCTGGTGCACGCGAGGCGTCGAGGTGAAGCCAGCGAGACACGAAGCGTCGACGTCCTGCCGGCGACCCGCAGCGGAGGTGCTGAGGACCAGAGGCTGCTGATAACCACCTGGCCCCGGGCAGCCTAACCACAGGGGACAACCAACTCCACAGCGCGGCAGCTGCAGGCACCATGAACATCAGGAGCAGCCGAGACGAGGAGGCCCTGGGGACGAGACGTGCCCATCTGCCTGGGCCGGCTGCTCCAGCACGGCCGTGTGGACCCCTGCAGGCACTCCTTCTGCCTGGGTGCATCCTGCCCTGGGCCCACTCGAAGAGGCCACCTGCCCACTGTGCCCTCGGGCGTATTGGGACCATCGCACTCGTGGTGCCGGCCCGCCCAGCACGACCGCTCGCCCCGCCGGCTCCCGCCGGGGATTGCAGCGCAACGCGGGGCTGGAGCTGGCAGCAGCAGCAGCAGCAGCGGCAGAGGAGCCCCTCCAGCTACCGCTTCGCGCAGCGTCTCGCCACGGCGCAGGGAGCGCAGCCCCGCCGAAGCACGACGGCTCGTCCGCAGCCGCTCCTGGCACTCGGTAGCAGGACGGGCACAGGCTGCCACGTCCCGTGCAGTACCCCGACGCCGAGGACATAGCCGAGTACATCGCCTGGCTACTGTCGGGTCCAACTGGAGGAGCCGGGTGTCTGGCGACCACTTGCGGGCCGCCACGCCAGGCCCCGCACTGAGCAGCGACCGGCCTCACCTGGGGACCGGGCTGGGGGCTGGCAGCCATCAATTACCCCAGAATAAATTATGACTTTTCCACCCTGCAAAGCCCTCTGCCTCCACTTCTTCCTGCATAGGTCAGCGGGGGGGCTGAACGCAGCCCTCTCCCGCTGTCCCCGCGCCGCGCAAGTGGGTTGGGGACGACTGCTGTTGATGGGGAATGGCTGCGGGTGGCGGGTCGCCAAGTGAGGCTGGGGGATGAGAAGCCATTTGGGAGCCACAAAGGTGACCTGGCCCAACTGGTGGAAAGGCAAAAAAGCAGAAGAGGAGCAAAAGGCTCCTAAAACCTGGCAGCAGAGAATGCCTGCCAGCCGGGGAAACGGGCCTGGGAACCTGCAGCGCCTTGGAAGGCGCTGCTGGCCTCCTCCAAGTGCAGCCTAGGGTACCTAAGAACCTGAGACTTCCTGGATGCATTCCTGTTTGACATGATTTAGGTGTTCCTGCTCCGGCAGGGGGATTGGACTAGATGATCTTTCAAGGTGCCTTCCAATCCCTAACGTTCTGTCATTGTGTGACTGTGCATCACTGCACATTCATCCTGGCCAGAGAAGGCTCAGGGGGATCTTAGCAACGTCTAGACACCCCCAAAGGGAGGATGCAAAGAAGACGGAGCCAGGCTCTTGTCAGCAGTGCCCAGCAGGCGTCCAGCTCTAGGTGTCCCTGCTTGGGCAGGACGGGGTTGGAGCAGATGACCTCCAGAGGTCCCTTCCATCCCCAACCCTTCTGGGAGCTTCCTGCTGGGTAAAAACAGGCCCTTTTGATACCACGCAGGGTTCATAGGATGGCGTAGAACGCCACCACTTCAGGTAACCATTGAGGCGCTGTTCATTTCTCTCATCCTCGCGAGACAGACAAGAGGTGGTCATGTTCCTGGTTTTCTCTAAACAACCCTAGATTTCTCATGCACGTTCCCACTTTCTCTGGCCAATTTCCACCTTCCCAGGCGATAAGTTGTTCCTCACTTTCTTCTTGTGTCCTTCTCAATGGTGAAACGCAAAAAGCCCCGTAGCTTTCCAAGGCTCGTTTTGGGGAATTAGAAAGCAGGTATTCTTTCTTAACAGCGCTTTCTTAACTCCCTTCAGGTTATTGTTCCATATTTTGTGTTCTATACTCGTCGTTTCCGTGCTCTCTTCAGGATGTGTCCAACGCTCGGGTGTCCAGCTGCACGTCAAGGACATCCCTGGCTCCCAGGGGCAGGTCCCAGGCCGCAGGCCGACCTCCTGGCCTGGACCCCAGCCTGGCAGGCGTGGCTCCTGTCAGCGTGGAGCAGCCATCTCACGTCAGCATTGTCTCACCGCAGCCAGGAGACCTCTGGCGGTGCTGACATCAGGGGCACCTCGACACCCTTGTGATGCCACCACACAGTCACTGTCGCCCTACGGCCTCACAAAAGGTGGCTGGCTATAAGAGCCCTGAGCGGCGCGCCTGCGGCCAGTCCGGCTGGTGGTACTCGAGAGCTCGACGTGCCATTGCTGGAAGGAGCGAGGCGGAGGTGTTGCACGAGGCACACGCAAAGCCATTCTTTTTGCACACTAGCCATCGAGGTTCTTCGGTAATGTCATCAAATATATCTACGTATATGTACCTCATCTGTCCTAAGTAGGGTCTTGCCCACTGTAACCTATCATATTTGCCATTTTAATAGCAATGTTTGTAATCCATACTAAGAATATTTAGTGCTATAGTACTACAGACAACTTTGTTGAACCTAGAAAGCTAACGTATATTTGCTGCTGGAATATTTTCTTCTTGGTTCTCTCTGTAGTAGTCCTGCTGGTGGCACGCGAGGCGTCGAGGTGAAGCCAGCGAGACACGAAGCGTCGACGTCCTGCCGGCGACCCGCAGCGGAGGTGCTGAGGACCAGAGGCTGCTGATAACCACCTGGCCCCGGGGCAGCCTACCACAGGGGACAACCAACTCCACAGCGCGGCAGCTGCAGGCACCATGAACCATCAGGAGCAGCCAGAGGAGGAGGCCCCTGGGGACGAGACGTGCCCCATCTGCCTGGGCCGGCTGTCCAGCACGGCTCGTGTGGACCCCTGCAGGCACTCCTTCTGCCTGGGGTGCATCCTGCCCTGGGCCACTCGAAGAGCCACCTGCCCACTGTGCCGCGGGCGTATTGGGACCATCGCACTCGTGGTGCCGCCCGCCCAGCACGACGCCTCGCCCCGCCGGCCCCGCCGGGGATTGCAGCGCAACGCGGGGCTGGAGCGGCAGCAGCAGCAGCAGCAGCGGCAGAGGAGCCCCTCCAGCTACCGCTCGCGCAGCGTCTCGCCACGGCGCAGGGAGCGCAGCCCCGCCGAAGCACGACGGCTCGTCCGCAGCCGCTCCTGGCACTCGGAGCAGGACGGGCACAGGCTGCCACGGTCCCTGCAGTACCCCGACGCCGAGGACATAGCCGAGTACATCGCCTGGCTACGTCGGGTCCAACTGGAGGAGCCGGGGTCTGGCGACCACGCGGGCCGCCACGCCAGGCCCCGCAACTGAGCAGCGACCGGGCCTCACCTGGGGACGGGCTGGGGGTGGCAGCCACAATTACCCCAGGAATAAATTATGACTTTTCCACCCTGCAAAGCCTCTGCCTCCACTTCTTCCTGCATAGGTCAGCGGGGGGGCTGAACGCAGCCCTCTCCCGCTGTCCGCGCCGCCAAGTGGGTTGGGGACGACTGCTGTTGATGGGGAATGGCTGCGGGTGGCGGGTCCCCAAGTGAGGCTGGGGGATGAGAAGCCATTTGGGAGCCACAAAGGTGACCTGGCCCAACTGGGGAAAAGGCAAAAAGCAGAAGAGGAGCAAAAGGCTCCTAAAACCTGGCAGCAGAGAATGCCTGCCAGCCGGGGAACCGGGCCTGGGAACCTGCAGCGGCCTTGGAAGGCGCTGCTGGCCTCCTGCAAGTGCAGCCTAAGGGTACCTAAGAACCTGAGACTTCCTCAAGATACCACCACCAAGGGCAAAAGCAAGGAACTAGAAGAGCAACGGGCTAGGAGAAGGAGGAATTGCTCTGGGAAAGCAATTTTCCCTTTTGATAGAACAAGGACTGCTTTTCTATCCAAAAATGGGAGCACCTCTCTCCCTTCAGAACTGCCTGTGCTGCACAAACTGTTCTTGCCTACACGACATCCTAAACCCACTGAACCTTTGCTGGGGATGCGTGGCTGACTATCCCAACCCCACGGTGGGAGTCTCGCCTCTTTGAAGTGGCACTCTGTTCTTGATTCATTGGGGCCCGCTCCTGGTTTCGGTCTCTTCCGAGATGGCGTTTCTTCATTAGCCTGATACTCTCTCCATGCTTGCCTTTAATCACAGAATATTGCTGGTATGGAGCTGGGTTCTGGTTTCCGGATGACAGGGATGCTGATAACACACCGATCTTCTAGCTGTTGCAGAGCAGTGCTTACGCACAGTCAAGGGGTGCACCAGGAGCTGGGAGGGGATGCCGCAGGACAGCTGGCCCAAACTGGCCAGAGCCACGTCCCTACCGTATGGGGTCATGCTGAAGACGAGGACTGAGTGCGTTGGATAAGATCCTCTTGGACAAGAGGAGACTGAGGGGTGACCTATTAACATTTATAAATATGTAAAGGGTGAGGTCAGGAGGATGGAGCCAGGCTCTTCTCGGTGACATCCAATGATAGCACAAGGGCAATGGGTTGCGAGCTGGAACATAGGAGGTTCCGCTTAATAGGAGACAAAAAAGAAAAACCCAAAAGAAAAACACCAAAAAAACCTTTCTCAAGCCGGTCTCTGGTTTTCATATCGAATATTTTGGAAGCTGGCAGCTCTCTGCGGGGGGAAAGCTGTTGATGTGTTGGTGCTGCCTTGCAGGGGTGTACCAGCACGTGTCCGGGGAGCAGGTCGGAGGCCACGCGATCCGGATCCTGGGCTGGGGGGTTGAAAACGGGGACCCCCTACTGCTGGCTGCTAACTCCTGAACACCGACTGGGGGGATAACGGTGAGGAGCACAAAGCTATCGGTGTCAGGGGGGCTGCCCCCATTCCCCGGTCTCCTTGGGCACTCGGTGAGGCAGGGGGAATTGACGTGCCCCGGTGTCCTTCAGGCTTCTTCAAAATCCTCCGAGGAGAGACCACTGCGGCATCGAGTCCGAAATCGTGGCCGGCATCCCCCGGACGGAGCAATACTGGAAGAGGGTGTAACTGGCCTCGTGCATCCTACTGCTGAGTTGATCAAACCACCAATAATCCCGAGTCCCCGATGCTTTTAACCGATAGCGGGTTGGGCGCAGAGCCCCCACTCTAAGAGATGATAGTTGAGGTTACTTTACTAAAGCTTTTATCTTTTTTTTTTTTTTTTTTTTTTTATTTTATTTTTTAGTTGTATGATGGAGCTGGAGGTGGCAGGTCCTGTACTGGTGCCAGCCTGCCGGCTGCAAGCCCTCTGCTCCTGGTGGGTCGCAGCCGGGGGCACTCCCTGCTCAAAGGACTGCTGGGGGCTTGCTGGCCTCTTTGTGCCGTGGTCTTTGGCTAGCCCGGACCCCTTCCAGCCCAGTCTGTTACTGGGAGGGAGGGAAGCAGTAGCTTTGCGCTGGGAGCAAGGATTTGGTGGGGCAGCAGAGACGGAGGCTGCTGGCAAATCCAGGCGTGGCCGGTGCACCCCTGGCTGGGGCGGTCTGACTGTTAGCAGAGAGCGTGTGCCTTGTTGAATTGGCTAAACGTAGTCCCATTAGTGACAAAATACTGATGAACTTGATGCGGGGCTGCCTACAGCCCCTCCTGCCTGTGACACGTCCTTTCTGCATCGCTTGCTCTGCTCCATTCTTTCGGCTGCTTTTTAAACCACTCATTCCTCAGCTGCTGTTGTTTTTTAATTATGTTTTTTTTTTTTTCTTTTTATGCTGTAATCTGGGGTTATTGATCCTAGGGAAGGGCCTGTCTGGAGCTCCATGAGCTTTGATCGAATTGTCCTGCAGCATTCAGGAGCACGCTGGGAAGGGCAAAACTGCTTTTGGCCAGGGCTACGCAGCTCGGGCCATGCCTTGGCAAGGGTGCTGCTGCGTGTTGCGAGCTGGTGTAGTACTTTGGGACTGCAGATGATGTTCTCCAGGTCTGCCACAGGAGCTCATGCAGATGCTTGGCGGTATCTGGCGAACTTGCACGCAACTGAAGCATTCTCTGAGCCACAGGTGGCAAGGAAGTAAAAGTAATCTTATTTTTGTTATTGGGGGAAGTGTAATAGCAGTGTAGGAGGAATCATGCGATTTGCCAACACTAATATAGTGAAAGAGCTTTTGATTTTCTTTTAAAGCACAAAGTATATTGCTGAGCTAATGCTACAGGGCTGAAATAAGTGAAGCAGGCTCTCCCTTGTACTGTAAAATAGCCCCTCACCTCTGCCTACTGAACCAGTGAGACAGAGCTTTGGTGTGTGTGAATGAAACAACCGTGCCAATAAACGATTTCTCCAACGTCTCGTCTCCTGCCCCTTGTTGACTTCTCCTTCAGGAGCTAAACCATCCTCAACTCTTCTGCTGTTGCTTTGCTGTTGTGGAAGCCGGGTGAGGCCCTTTTGTGCCAGTGCAAGCTGTCCCTGCCCCATCCTCTGGCCATGCTGGTGGCAGCGGGGCTGCAGCCGCTGCCTGGGACCTGCGCTGGCCCCCGAGCAGTGCCAAGTCCTGTGGCACAGAGGATGCTTCACCAGGGACCAGAGGGAAGCCAGGGGTGCAGGGCTGGGGAAACAGGGATGTAGCCGGGCACTGGAAAGCACAGCAGCAGCCCAAGGGTGCTGTGCCCCGACCCCTGCTGAACACACTGCGTTCAGCCCCTCGGGCCTTCTGCTGCAGGCTTTTAGGCAAGGAAACCTCCAGACCAAGCCCAGGGCTACAAAGCTGGCACTGCTACGAGAGTATGGAGTAAAACGAGAGGCGGGATACAGCTAGCTGGATAGGGTATAGCAAGGCTGGAGCTCAAGAGATGAGCAAGCAGCAGCTGTGCAATAGACTGGTCTTGACCTTGAAAGGTTCTAGAGAGCAAGCAGAGCCCCCAGAAGGGCTGGCTGTAGTCTCCCAGCCTGCAACATGCTCTAAGGCTCTAACTTACCTCCCGCCTGGCTCCAGCTCCATCCCAGAAGAGCAGAGAAGGTCCCCAGTGTAGGCACAGCTTCCCCACTCCTCCTCTTCCCAACAGGGACCGGTATAAAAGTCAACGTACTGAGCGTTAGCTGTCTCCCCCCGGGTTACAATTCAGTTTTCAGGCCCAACCTATAGGGCATTACGGTGATGCCCTGCAAGGAAGCATCTGCACTTCATGTAACTGTTGCAACAGCGGGGAACTAGCACAATAAGAGAAATAACGGCGGAAGAAATTCTCAAGCACTCTTTTTTTTTTTTTTTTTCCAAAGAAAACCTTTAATGTCAACAACAGGAAGCTGCACAAAGGGAGCTACCGCAAGGTTTTTGAACAACAGCTTAAAACTATCTACATAGGTACTCGTGGAGCAGGGCTGCTTCCTCCAAGTAACAGTCTGGCCACACAGGCTTGGCCTTGCAAAGGCCACCAAAACGCCCCTGGTAGGGGTAGGCTTTGCCCTGTCCTGCCCCAGGCTGTCCCCCCCCATCACACAGCCAAAGCAGCAGTGAGGGATTAGGGTGGACTGAAAGCAAAAATCCAGGAAAACGGGACTTGAAAGTCGTTTCCTCTTCCCACCCCTGGCGTTCCCTGTGGGAACGCAGCCTGCTTGAAGTCCAGGCTGATGGGTTTCGAAACAGCAGTGGAAAGCTCTTCCAGTTTGCACGTCAGACTCACTCGCAGCACCCCGAGCTGCAGCCAAGTGGGCCAGGAAAACCCGCCTGGGCCACCCCAAGCTCCCTCTGGGCTACAAAGTGCAGAGCCCAGAGCATGCAGCAAAGGTGGGTGGCTGTGCTCACATTAGCCCAGGGCAACTCCTTCCCACTCCCTTTCACCACCTCCCCAGCTGCTAAAACCCAAAGCTTTGCAACGCACAGTGCCACCTGTACGAAGGAGCTGCAAGAGCCGGCTTTGGGCAGGGTGCACGTTCCAGCAGCCAGAGCAGCACGCCTCCGACACTGAGCAAGGAAAGGGCTCGTTTCGAGCCTAGCAGCCTCCTCAAATACAACGACAGAAAGGTGAAGATCGCCCCTGGTTCCAGGTGCCAGGAGGGCAACCAGCCCGGGCTGGTGGCCAGAAGATGGCCAGAGCTTTCTGCTGGCCTAAGTGCAGTGCCTCCTGGCTGAAGCCAGAGCCCTCACGTGGGGAAAAGGGGCTGTGTAAGAAAGGGAGGCCAAACCCAGAAAAGGCTCCCGTCCCGCGGCTCTGAGCTGGAAAGGGGTCTCAAATCTCAAGCAAGAAAAGAGGCAACTGGAGTTTCTATTTCAACCATCCTAACCAAAAAAAAAAAAAAAAAGAAAATCCAATCGGTAGTAATCAGGTAAACTATCCAACAGGAAAGGAGGGAAAAACCAAAATCCAAATTCAACCGCAAACAGTAAGACTCCGATTGGTGCTTGCAACCAGCCACGCAGGCAGCAAGAGAGGTGAGGAGCGGAGCCCTGGCGACGCCATGCTGTCCCCACAGGGGCTCCAGGCCACCGGCGTCCCGTCCTCATCACCGCCCGCGGGCCCGGTGGCACCCGGCTGTCCCCACCAGCAGGGGCAAGGAGCCTCCCGCCTCTGCTGCCCGTCCGCCGACCATCTCTTCTCTCCCACCGCCTGCCCGCCCTTCAGTTCTCGCCCGCCTGGACGTACTCTTCGGCGGCCTTGGAGATGGTGCTGAGGTACTGCCAGCTGAGGGCGGCCAGCAGCATGGCGCACGACAGGTAGATGGGGGAGTAGTGGTGGCGCGAGGCCATGGGGCCGCCGGGCAGGCTCATGGCGCGGATGGAGGCGATGATCTGCTGCGTCTTGTTGGACGAAGGGTCCGTGCTGGGGATCTTCTGGTAGATCTGCGGAGGGGAAGGAGGAATAATGGGCTCCTTAAACAAGGGAAACACATGCCCGGAAGAGGAAGATCATGGGGCACAAGGCATGGTCCTCAGGAGTTAACTCAGTGGGGGACTGCCCTGGAGCAGCAGCACCACAGAGGTGATCGTCCCCCTGAACTCTGCTCTGCTGAGGCTGCACCTCGAGTGCTGTGCTCAGTTTTGGGTCCCTCACTACAAGAAGGACATCGAGGCCCTGGAGCATGTCCAGAGCAGGGCTACGAAGCTGGTGAAGGGCCTGGAGCACAAGTCCTGTGAGGAGCGGCTGAGGGCACCGGGGGTGTTTAGTCTGGAGCAGAGGAGGCTCAGGGCAGACCTCATTTCTCTCTGCAACTGCCTGAAAGGAAGGTGTGGGGAGCTGGGGGTCAGCCTCTTCTCACAGGTAATCAGTGATAGGACTATCAGGAAGAACTTCTTTACTGACAGGGTTGTTAGGCATTGGGATGGGCTGCCCAGGGAAGTGGTTGAGTCACCATCCCTGGAGGTCTTGAAAAGCCGTTTAGATGTAGAGCTTAGTGATATGGTTTAGTGGAGGGCTGGTTAGTGTTAGGTCAGAGGTTGGACTCGGTGATCTTGGAGGTCTCTTCCAACCTAGATGATTCTGTGACTAGAGGGAATGGCCTCAAGTTATGCCAGGGGAGGTTCAGGTTGGAAATGCGGAGACATTTCTTCTCAGAAAGAGCAGTCAGGCATTGGGATGGGTTGCCCAGGGAGGTGGTGGCGTCACCGTCCCTGGGGGTGTTCAAGGAAAGGCTGGACGTGGTGCTTAGGGACATGGTTTAGTTGGTGACATTGGTGGTAGGGGGGTGGTTGGACCAGATCATCTCGGAGGTCTTTTCCAACCTTAATGACTCTGTGATTCTGTGATTCTAAGGCCCAGCTGCTGCATGGGGCCAGGGCCCGCTTCCCTTGAGAAGTGCGTTAAGCCAGGCAGCCTCTTGAGGGCACCCCGTGATGGGAGATGGGCTGCAGGGCCTCAAACACAATCCATTGACTGACTACAGGCGGTGGTGCTGGGGCAAGCGGCTCTAGCCCAGCAAACCTCACTCACTGCCGGCATGCTGCAGCCCACCCCAAACCAGGTGACAGCCACCTCAGTCGGATAATGCCATTGTTTTTGGGGTCTTCTTTTCGTGGTCTGCATGAGTTTTCTGGAGGCATACAGACCTTCCTCTAGGCTAAGGTGTCACTGTCCCTTGTCATAGGTTTGGTCTGCCTGCAGAAGAAGCTCTAATAACTCACGGTTTTGGGTCTCCCACATGCAGAATGATCTAACAGCCCTCACTGGATTATTTTTTCCCCTAGGAGTCCACCCACCAGCTGTCCTTCCACATAAACTTTTAACATCCACAGCGCCCCAAAGCCAGGAGTCCCACTGCTTAACAACCGGAGACGAGCTGCCCTCATTTACTGCTGCCCATGAAGTGGAACCACAGACTGCATCACACTCGCTGCAACTACGGACACGGTGTAAACAAGAGCGCTCACCATGGAGCTGTCTGCGGGGAGGTGATGCAACCTGTTCAGAAGAACCAGTCCTCTTGCCCGCTCAGAGAGAGGAAGCCCTCACGCTGTGAAAGCTGACTCATCTTGCACTTGACCAGAATGAAGACAAGACCTTGGTCTCTGCCTCTCAACGCAGGCGCAGACCGAGGGTATATTTAAGGAATGTCAAGCACCCAGTTTGGTCCAGGCCAAAACCATGTCAGGCATCGCCATGCCCTGGTGATGGACTAATAGAGACGTAACAAAGGGATTAACAGGTTCGTGGGTCTGCAAGGGACTGCCAATTCCACACCAGGAACAAGAACAGCAACAGCCAGAAATGACTCGAAGCAAGCTGCTCAACCTACCTCTTCCACATACTGGTACATGATGGCTTTGACAGCCTGTATGTTTGTGGCATCCATCATCAGAGTGACGGCTTGTCCCTTCCGGATCTTCACTACGCCCCTGAACACCTGCTTGTTGTTATAGCAGGCGGCCAGAGTGGCGATGGCCATCACCTAAGGAGAAAAACAAAGAGCCCTCACTACATTGCAAGGAGCCTGCCCAGGGAATAACCTCGGCCCAAGCAAAATCAACGGCAAAACACCGGAGTGGAACCACAATCCCACCTACCGCACGCACAAGCAAAGAAAGAAGAGAGAAGAGAATAAAACAGGTCGGAGTTTGCTCTAAATAAAGATACCTTCACTTGGAGCATTTCCTGGCTCTCTGATGAATTATTGCAGCTGCAGGATGACTTGACAAAGAGGCAGCATGCATTATGTCAATTAATAATGTGGGTGAATTTGACAACCCAAATGTGGCCTGCCATTCCTCCCCCCAGCCCCACTTTGGACATTCAGTCCCTCTTCCATAGTTTTTTCTTTTGGTTTGGTTTAGATTTTAAAGACACATAAAATTTCTACATCTCTCAAATTTGTTTCAATTCAGTGAATAAGCCTAAAAGTGAATTGAGATTGAGGGTCATGTATCTATCCCCATGTTATTAGCCTGACTTCAAATGGGAGGACAAAGAGGCCTACTCATTCATGCTGTGGATATATGACAGTCAGAGATTTTTCGCCTTTTCTCAACATCACTGGTGTTTTCTGAGAGAAACAGCAGGTTTCTCCTGAATGGGGACTGAGGGGTCATAAGATGGCGTAGAACGCCACCACTTCAGGTAACCATTGAGGCGCTGTTCATTTCTCTCATCCTCGCGAGACAGACAAGTGGTGGTCATGTTCCTGGTTTTCTCTAAACAACCCTAGATTTCTCATGCACGTTGCCACTTTCTCTGGCCAATTTCCACCTTCCCAGGCGATAAGTTGTTCCTCACTTTCTTCTCGTGTCCTTCTCAATGGTGAAACGCAAAAAGCCCCGTAGCTTTCCAAGGCTCGTTTTGGGGAATTAGAAAGCAGGTATTCTTTCTTAACAGCGCTTTCTTAACTCCCTTCAGGTTATTGTTCCATATTTTGTGTTCTATACTTGTCGTTTCCGTGCTCTCTTCAGGATGTGTCCAACGCTCGGGTGTCCAGCTGCACGTCAAGGACATCCCTGGCTCCCAGGGGCAGGTCCCAGGCCGCAGGCCGACCTCCTGGCCTGGACCCCAGCCTGGCAGGCGTGGCTCCTGTCAGCGTGGAGCAGCCATCTCACGTCAGCATTGTCTCACCGCAGCCAGGAGACCTCTGGCGGTGCTGACATCAGGGGCACCTCGACACCCTTGTGATGCCACCACACAGTCACTGTCGCCCTACGGCCTCACAAAAGGTGGCTGGCTATAAGAGCCCTGAGCGGCGCGCCTGCGGCCAGTCCGGCTGGTGGTACTCGAGAGCTCGACGTGCCATTGCTGGAAGGAGCGAGGCGGAGGTGTTGCACGAGGCACACGCAAAGCCATTCTTTTTGCACACTAGCCATCGAGGTTCTTCGGTAATGTCATCAAATATATCTACGTATATGTACCTCATCTGTCCTAAGTAGGGTCTTGCCCACTGTAACCTATCATATTTGCCATTTTAATAGCAATGTTTGTAATCCATACTAAGAATATTTAGTGCTATAGTACTACAGACAACTTTGTTGAACCTAGAAAGCTAACGTATATTTGCTGCTGGAATATTTTCTTCTTGGTTCTCTCTGTAGTAGTCCTGCTGGTGGCACGCGAGGCGTCGAGGTGAAGCCAGCGAGACACGAAGCGTCGACGTCCTGCCGGCGACCCGCAGCGGAGGTGCTGAGGACCAGAGGCTGCTGATAACCACCTGGCCCCGGGGCAGCCTACCACAGGGGACAACCAACTCCACAGCGCGGCAGCTGCAGGCACCATGAACCATCAGGAGCAGCCAGACGAGGAGGCCCCTGGGGACGAGACGTGCCCCATCTGCCTGGGCCGGCTGTCCAGCACGGCTCGTGTGGACCCCTGCAGGCACTCCTTCTGCCTGGGGTGCATCCTGCCCTGGGCCACTCGAAGAGCCACCTGCCCACTGTGCCGCGGGCGTATTGGGACCATCGCACTCGTGGTGCCGCCCGCCCAGCACGACGCCTCGCCCCGCCGGCCCCGCCGGGGATTGCAGCGCAACGCGGGGCTGGAGCGGCAGCAGCAGCAGCAGCAGCGGCAGAGGAGCCCCTCCAGCTACCGCTCGCGCAGCGTCTCGCCACGGCGCAGGGAGCGCAGCCCCGCCGAAGCACGACGGCTCGTCCGCAGCCGCTCCTGGCACTCGGAGCAGGACGGGCACAGGCTGCCACGGTCCCTGCAGTACCCCGACGCCGACGACATAGCCGAGTACATCGCCTGGCTACGTCGGGTCCAACTGGAGGAGCCGGGGTCTGGCGACCACGCGGGCCGCCACGCCAGGCCCCGCAACTGAGCAGCGACCGGGCCTCACCTGGGGACGGGCTGGGGGTGGCAGCCACAATTACCCCAGGAATAAATTATGACTTTTCCACCCTGCAAAGCCTCTGCCTCCACTTCTTCCTGCATAGGTCAGCGGGGGGGGCTGAACGCAGCCCTCTCCCGCTGTCCGCGCCGCCAAGTGGGTTGGGGACGACTGCTGTTGATGGGGAATGGCTGCGGGTGGCGGGTCCCCAAGTGAGGCTGGGGGATGAGAAGCCATTTGGGAGCCACAAAGGTGACCTGGCCCAACTGGGGAAAAGGCAAAAAGCAAAAGAGGAGCAAAAGGCTCCTAAAACCTGGCAGCAGAGAATGCCTGCCAGCCGGGGAACCGGGCCTGGGAACCTGCAGCGGCCTTGGAAGGCGCTGCTGGCCTCCTGCAAGTGCAGCCTAAGGGTACCTAAGAACCAGAGACTTCCTCAAGATACCACCACCAAGGGCAAAAGCAAGGAACTAGAAGAGCAACGGGCTGAGAAGGAGGAATTGCTCTGGGAAAGCAATTTTCCCTTTTGATAGAACAAGGACTGCTTTTCTATCCAAAATGGAGCACCTCTCTCCCTCAGAACTGCCTGTGCTGCACAAACTGTTCTTGCCTACACGACATCCTAAACCCACTGAACCTTTGCTGGGGATGCGTGGCTGACTCCCAACTCCACGGTGGGAGTCTCGCCTCTTTGAAGTGGCACTCTGTTCTTGATTCATTGGGGCCCGCTCCTGGGTTCGGTCTCTTCCGAGATGGCTTTTCTTCATTAGCCTGATACTCTCTCCATGCTTGCCTTTCATCACAGAATATTGCTGGTATGGAGCTGGGTTCTGGATTTCGGATGACAGGGATGCTGATAACACACCGATCTTCTAGCTGTTGCAGAGCAGTGCTTACGCACAGTCAAGGGGTGCACCAGGAGCTGGGAGGGGATGCCGCCAGGACAGCTGGCCCAAACTGGCCAGAGCCACGTCCCATACCGTATGGGGTCATGCTGAAGACGAGGACTGAGTGCGTTGGATAAGATCCTCTTGGACAAGAGGAGACTGAGGGGTGACCTTATTAACATTTATAAACATGTAAAGGGTGAGCGTCAGGAGGATGGAGCCAGGCTCTTCTCGGTGACATCCAATGATAGCACAAGGGGCAATGGGTGCGAGCTGGAACATAGGAGGTTCCGCTTAAATAGGAGACAAAAAAGAAAAACCCCAAAAGAAAAACCACCAAAAAACCTTTCTCAGCCGGTCTCTGGGTTTTCATATCGAATATTTTGGAAGCTGGCAGCTCTCTGCAGGGGGAAAGCTGTTGATGTGTTGGTGCTGCCTTGCAGGGGTGTACCAGCACGTGTCCGGGGAGCAGGTCGGAGGCCACGCGATCCGGATCCTGGGCTGGGGGGTTGAAAACGGGACCCCCTACTGGCTGGCTGCTAACTCCTGGAACACCGACTGGGGGGATAACGGTGAGGAGCACAAAGCTATCGGTGTCAGGGGGGCTGCCCCCATTCCCCGGTCTCCTTGGGCACTCGGTGAGGCAGGGGAACTGACGTGCCCTGGTGTCCTTCCAGGCTTCTTCAAAATCCTCCGAGGAGAGGACCACTGCGGCATCGAGTCCGAAATCGTGGCCGGCATCCCCCGGACGGAGCAATACTGGAAGAGGGTGTAACTGGCCTCGTGCATCACTGCTGAGTTGATCAAACCACAAATAATCCCGAGTCCCCGATGCTTTTAACCGATAGCGGGTTGGGCGCAGAGCCCCCACTCTAAGAGACGATAGTTGAGGTTACTTTATTAAAGCTTTTTATCTTTTTGTTTTGTTTTGTTTTGTTTTTTTTTTTTTAGTTGTATGATGGAGCTGGAGGTGGCAGGTCCTGTACTGGTGCCAGCTGCCGTCTGCAAGCCCTCTGCTCCTGGTGGGTCGCAGCCGGGGGCACTCCCTGCTCAAAGGACTGCTGGGGGGCTTGCTGGCCTCTTTGTGCCGTGGTCTTTGGCTAGCCCGGACCCCTTCCAGCCCAGTCTGTTACTGGGAGGGAGGGAAGCAGTAGCTTTGCGCTGGGAGCAAGGATTTGGTGGGGCAGCAGAGACGGAGGCTGCTGGCAAATCCAGGCGTGGCCGGTGCACCCCTGGCTGGGGCGGTCTGACTGTTAGCAGAGAGCGTGTGCCTTGTTGAATTGGCTAAACGTAGTCCCATTAGTGACAAAATACTGATGAACTTGATGCGGGGCTGCCTACAGCCCCTCCTGCCTGTGACACGTCCTTTCTGCATCGCTTGCTCTGCTCCATTCTTTCGGCTGCTTTTTAAACCACTCATTCCTCAGCTGCTGATGTTTTTTAATTATGTTTTTTTTTTTTTTCTTTTTCTGCTGTAATCTGGGGTTATTGATCCTAGGGAAGGGCCTGTCTGGAGCTCCATGAGCTTTGATCGAATGTCCTGCAGCATTCAGGAGCACGCTGGGAAGGGCAAACTGCTTTTGGCCAGGGCTACGCAGCTCGGGCCATGCCTTGGCAAGGGTGCTGCTGCGTGTTGCGAGCTGGTGTAGTACTTTGGGACTGCAGATGATGTTCTCCAGGTCTGCCACAGGGAGCTCATGCAGATGCTTGGCGGTATCTGGCGAACTTGCACGCAACTGAAGCTTTCTCTGAGCCACAGGTGGCAAGGAAGTAAAAGTAATCTTATTTTTGTTATTGGGGGAAGTGTAATAGCAGTGTAGGAGGAATCATGCGATTTGCCAACACTAATATAGTGAAAGAGCTTTTGATTTTCTTTTAAAGCACAAAGTATATTGCTGAGCTAATGCTACAGGGCTGAAATAAGTGAAGCAGGCTCTCCCTTGTACTGTAAAATAGCCCCTCACCTCTGCCTACTGAACCAGTGAGACAGAGCTTTGATGTGTGTGAATGAAACAACCGTGCCAATAAACGATTTCTCCAACGTCTCGTCTCCTGCCCCTTGTTGACTTCTCCTTCAGGAGCTAAAACCATCCTCAACTCTTCTGCTGTTGCTTTGCTGTTGTGGAAGCCGGGTGAGGCCCTTTTGTGCCAGTGCAAGCTGTCCCTGCCCCATCCTCTGGCCATGCTGGTGGCAGCGGGGCTGCAGCCGCTGCCTGGGACCTGCGCTGGCCCCCGAGCAGTGCCAAGTCCTGGTGGCACAGAGGATGCTTCACCAGGGACCAGAGGGAAGCCAGGGGTGCAGGGCTGGGGAAACAGGGATGTAGCCGGGCACTGGAAAGCACGGCAGCAGCCCAAGGGTGCTGTGCCCCGACCCCTGCTGAACACACTGCGTTCAGCCCCTCGGGCCTTCTGCTGCAGGCTTTTAGGCAAGGAAACCTCCAGACCAAGCCCAGGGCTACAAAGCTGGCACTGCTACGAGAGTATGGAGTAAAACGAGAGGCGGGATACAGCTAGCTGGATAGGGTATAGCAAGGCTGGAGCTCAAGAGATGAGCAAGCAGCAGCTGTGCAATAGACTGGTCTTGACCTTGAAAGGTTTCTAGAGAGCAGCAGAGCCCCCAGAAGGGCTGGCTGTAGTCTCCCAGCCTGCAACATGCTCTAAGGCTCTAACTTACCTCCCGCCTGGCTCCAGCTCCATCCCAGAAGAGCAGAGAAGGTCCCCAGTGTAGGCACAGCTTCCCCACTCCTCCTCTTCCCAACAGGGACCGGTATAAAAGTCAACGTACTGAGCGTTAGCTGTCTCCCCCCGGGTTACAATTCAGTTTTCAGGCCCAACCTATAGGGCATTACTGTGATGCCCTGCAAGGAAGCATCTGCACTTCATGTAACTTGTGCAACAGCGGGGAACTAGCACAATAAGAGAAATAACAGCGGAAGAAATTCTCAAGCACTCTTTTTTTTTTTTTTTTCCAAAGAAAACTTTAATGTCAACAACAGGAAGCTGCACAAAGGGAGCTACCGCAAGGTTTTTGAACAACAGCTTAAAACTATCTACATAGGTACTCGTGGAGCAGGGCTGCTTCCTCCAAGTAACAGTCTGGCCACACAGGCTTGGCCTTGCAAAGGCCACCAAACGCCCCTGGTAGGGGTAGGCTTTGCCCTGTCCTGCCCCAGGCTGTCCCCCCCCCATCACACAGCCAAAGCAGCAGTGAGGGATTAGGGTGACTGAAAGCAAAAATCCAGGAAAACAGGACTTGAAAGTCGTTTCCTCTTCCCACCCCTGGCGTTCCCTGTGGGAACGCAGCCTGCTTGAAGTCCAGGCTGATGGGTTTCGAAGCAGCAGTGGAAAGCTCTTCCAGTTTGCACGTCAGACTCACTCGCAGCACCCCGAGCTGCAGCCAAGTGGGCCAGGAAAACCCGCCTGGGCCACCCCGAGCTCCCTCTGGGCTACAAAAGTGCAGAGCCCAGAGCATGCAGCAAAGGTGGGTGGCTGTGCTCACATTAGCCCAGGGCAACTCCTTCCCACTCCCTTTCACCACCTCCCCAGCTGCTAAAACCCAAAGCTTTGCAACGCACAGTGCCACCTGTACGAAGGAGCTGCAAGAGCCGGCTTTGGGCAGGGTGCACGTTCCAGCAGCCAGAGCAGCACGCCTCCAACACTGAGCAAGGAAAGGGCTCGTTTCAAGCCTAGCAGCCTCCTCAAATACAACGACAGAAAGGTGAAGATCGCCCCTGGTTCCAGGTGCCAGGAGGGCAACCAGCCCGGGCTGGTGGCCAGAAGATGGCCAGAGCTTTCTGCTGGCTAAGTGCAGTGCCTCCTGGCTGAAGCCAGAGCCCTCCGCGTGGGGAAAAGGGGCTGTGTAAGAAAGGGAGGCCAAACCCAGAAAAGGCTCCCGTCCCGCGGCTCTGAGCTGGAAAGGGGTCTCAAATCTCAAGCAAGAAAAGAGGCAACTGGAGTTTCTATTTCAACCATCCTAACCAAAAAAAAAAAAAAAGAAAAATCCAATCGGTAGTAATCAGGTAAACTGTCCAACAGGAAAGGAGGGAAAAACCAAAATCCAAATTCAACCCCAAACAGTAAGACTCCGATTGGTGCTTGCAACCAGCCACGCAGGCAGCAAGAGAGGTGAGGAGCGGAGCCTGGCGACGCCATGCTGTCCCCCCAGGGGCTCCAGGCCACCGGCGTCCCGTCCTCATCACCGCCCGCGGGCCCGGTGGCACCCGGCTGTCCCCACCAGCAGGGGCAAGGAGCCTCCCGCCTCTGCTGCCCGTCCGCCGACCATCTCTTCTCTCCCACCGCCTGCCCGCCCTTCAGTTCTCGCCCGCCTGGACGTACTCTTCGGCGGCCTTGGAGATGGTGCTGAGGTACTGCCAGCTGAGGGCGGCCAGCAGCATGGCGCACGACAGGTAGATGGGGGAGTAGTGGTGGCGCGAGGCCATGGGGCCGCCGGGCAGGCTCATGGCGCGGATGGAGGCGATGATCTGCTGCGTCTTGTTGGACGAAGGGTCCGTGCTGGGGATCTTCTGGTAGATCTGCGGAGGGGAAGGAGGAATAATGGGCTCCTTAAACAAGGGAAACACATGCCCGGAAGAGGAAGATCATGGGGCACAAGGCATGGTCCTCAGGAGTTAACTCAGTGGGGGACTGCCCTGGAGCAGCAGCACCACGGAGGTGATCGTCCCCCTGAACTCTGCTCTGCTGAGGCTGCACCTCGAGTGCTGTGCTCAGTTTTGGGTCCCTCACTACAAGAAGGACATCGAGGCCCTGGAGCATGTCCAGAGCAGGGCTACGAAGCTGGTGAAGGGCCTGGAGCACAAGTCCTGTGAGGAGCGGCTGAGGGCACCGGGGGTGTTTAGTCTGGAGCAGAGGAGGCTCAGGGGAGACCTCATTGCTCTCTGCAACTGCCTGAAAGGAAGGTGTGGGGAGCTGGGGGTCAGCCTCTTCTCACAGGTAATCAGTGATAGGACTATCAGGAAGAACTTCTTTACTGACAGGGCTGTTAGGCATTGGGATGGGCTGCCCAGGGAAGTGGTTGAGTCACCATCCCTGGAGGTCTTGAAAAGCCGTTTAGATGTAGAGCTTAGTGATATGGTTTAGTGGAGGGCTGGTTAGTGTTAGGTCAGAGGTTGGACTCGGTGATCTTGGAGGTCTCTTCCAACCTAGATGATTCTGTGACTAGAGGGAATGGCCTCAAGTTATGCCAGGGGAGGTTCAGGTTGGAAGTGAGGAGACATTTCTTCTCAGAAAGAGCAGTCAGGCATTGGGACGGGTTGCCCAGGGAGGTGGTGGCGTCACCGTCCCTGGGGGTGTTCAAGGAAAGGCTGGACGTGGTGCTTAGGGACATGGTTTAGTTGGTGACATTGGTGGTAGGGGGGTGGTTGGACCAGATCATCTCGGAGGTCTTTTCCAACCTTAATGACTCTGTGATTCTGTGATTCTAAGGCCCAGCTGCTGCATGGGGCCAGGGCCCGCTTCCCTTGAGAAGTGCGTTAAGCCAGGCAGCCTCTTGAGGGCACCCCGTGATGGGAGATGGGCTGCAGGGCCTCAAACACAATCCATTGACTGACTACAGGCGGTGGTGCTGGGGCAAGCGGCTCTAGCCCAGCAAACCTCACTCACTGCCGGCATGCTGCAGCCCACCCCAAACCAGGTGACAGCCACCTCAGTCGGATAATGCCATTGTTTTTGGGGTCTTCTTTTTGTGGTCTGCATGAGTTTTCTGGAGGCATACAGACCTTCCTCTAGGCTAAGGTGTCACTGTCCCTTGTCATAGGTTTGGTCTGCCTGCAGAAGAAGCTCTAATAACTCACGGTTTTGGGTCTCCCACATGCAGAATGATCTAACAGCCCTTTTGATCTAACAGCCCTCACTGGATTATTTTTTCCCCTAGGAGTCCACCCTCCAGCTGTCCTTCCACATAAACTTTTAACATCCACAGCGCCCCAAAGCCAGGAGTCCCACTGCTTAACAACCGGAGACGAGCTGCCCTCATTTACTGCTGCCCATGAAGTGGAACCACAGACTGCATCACACTCGCTGCAACTACGGACACGGTGTAAACAAGAGCGCTCACCATGGAGCTGTCTGCGGGGAGCTGATGCAACCTGTTCAGAAGAACCAGTCCTCTTGCCCGCTCAGAGAGAGGAAGCCCTCACGCTGTGAAAGCTGACTCGTCTTGCTCTTGACCAGAATGAAGACAAGACCTTGGTCTCTGCCTCTCAACGCAGGCGCAGACCGAGGGTATATTTAAGGAATGTCAAGCACCCAGTTTGGTCCAGGCCAAAACCATGTCAGGCATCGCCATGCCCTGGTGATGGACTAATAGAGACGTAACAAAGGGATTAACAGGTTCGTGGGTCTGCAAGGGACTGCCAATTCCACACCAGGAACAAGAACAGCAACAGCCAGAAATGACTCGAAGCAAGCTGCTCAACCTACCTCTTCCACATACTGGTACATGATGGCTTTGACAGCCTGTATGTTTGTGGCATCCATCATCAGAGTGACGGCTTGTCCCTTCCGGATCTTCACTACGCCCCTGAACACCTGCTTGTTGTTATAGCAGGCGGCCAGAGTGGCGATGGCCATCACCTAAGGAGAAAAACAAAGAGCCCTCACTACATTGCAAGGAGCCTGCCCAGGGAATAACCTCGGCCCAAGCAAAATCAACGGCAAAACACCGGAGTGGAACCACAATCCCACCTACCGCACGCACAAGCAAAGAAAGAAGAGAGAAGAGAGTAAAACAGGTCGGAGTTTGCTCTAAATAAAGATACCTTCACTTGGAGCATTTCCTGGCTCTCTGATGAATTATTGCAGCTGCAGGATGACTTGACAAAGAGGCAGCATGCATTATGTCAATTAATAATGTGGGTGAATTTGACAACCCAAAAAGTTGCCTGCCATTCCTCCCCCCAGCCCCACTTTGGACATTCAGTCCCTCTTCCATAGTTTTTTCTTTTGGTTTGGTTTGGTTTAGATTTTAAAGACACATAAAATTTCTACATCTCTCAAATTTGTTTCAGTTCAGTGAATAAGCCTAAAAGTGAATTGAGATTGAGGGTCATGTATCTATCCCCATGTTTTTGGCCTGACTTCAAATGGGAGGACAAAGAGGCCTACTCATTCATGCTGTGGATATATGACAGTCAGAGATTTTTCGCCTTTTCTCAACATCACTGGTGTTTTCTGAGAGAAACAGCAGGTTTCTGCTGAATGGGGACTGAGGGGTCATAAGATGGCGTAGAACGCCACCACTTCAGGTAACCATTGAGGCGCTGTTCATTTCTCTCATCCTCGCGAGACAGACAAGTGGTGGTCATGTTCCTGGTTTTCTCTAAACAACCCTAGATTTCTCATGCACGTTGCCACTTTCTCTGGCCAATTTCCACCTTCCCAGGCGATAAGTTGTTCCTCACTTTCTTCTCGTGTCCTTCTCAATGGTGAAACGCAAAAAGCCCCGTAGCTTTCCAAGGCTCGTTTTGGGGAATTAGAAAGCAGGTATTCTTTCTTAACAGCGCTTTCTTAACTCCCTTCAGGTTATTGTTCCATATTTTGTGTTCTATACTCGTCGTTTCCGTGCTCTCTTCAGGATGTGTCCAACGCTCGGGTGTCCAGCTGCACGTCAAGGACATCCCTGGCTCCCAGGGGCAGGTCCCAGGCCGCAGGCCGACCTCCTGGCCTGGACCCCAGCCTGGCAGGCGTGGCTCCTGTCAGCGTGGAGCAGCCATCTCACGTCAGCATTGTCTCACCGCAGCCAGGAGACCTCTGGCGGTGCTGACATCAGGGGCACCTCGACACCCTTGTGATGCCACCACACAGTCACTGTCGCCCTACGGCCTCACAAAAGGTGGCTGGCTATAAGAGCCCTGAGCGGCGCGCCTGCGGCCAGTCCGGCTGGTGGTACTCGAGAGCTCGACGTGCCATTGCTGGAAGGAGCGAGGCGGAGGTGTTGCACGAGGCACACGCAAAGCCATTCTTTTTGCACACTAGCCATCGAGGTTCTTCGGTAATGTCATCAAATATATCTACGTATATGTACCTCATCTGTCCTAAGTAGGGTCTTGCCCACTGTAACCTATCATATTTGCCATTTTAATAGCAATGTTTGTAATCCATACTAAGAATATTTAGTGCTATAGTACTACAGACAACTTTGTTGAACCTAGAAAGCTAACGTATATTTGCTGCTGGAATAATTTCTTCTTGGTTCTCTCTGTAGTAGTCCTGCTGGTGGCACGCGAGGCGTCGAGGTGAAGCCAGCGAGACACGAAGCGTCGACGTCCTGCCGGCGACCCGCAGCGGAGGTGCTGAGGACCAGAGGCTGCTGATAACCACCTGGCCCCGGGGCAGCCTACCACAGGGGACAACCAACTCCACAGCGCGGCAGCTGCAGGCACCATGAACCATCAGGAGCAGCCAGACGAGGAGGCCCCTGGGGACGAGACGTGCCCCATCTGCCTGGGCCGGCTGTCCAGCACGGCTCGTGTGGACCCCTGCAGGCACTCCTTCTGCCTGGGGTGCATCCTGCCCTGGGCCACTCGAAGAGCCACCTGCCCACTGTGCCGCGGGCGTATTGGGACCATCGCACTCGTGGTGCCGCCCGCCCAGCACGACGCCTCGCCCCGCCGGCCCCGCCGGGGATTGCAGCGCAACGCGGGGCTGGAGCGGCAGCAGCAGCAGCAGCAGCGGCAGAGGAGCCCCTCCAGCTACCGCTCGCGCAGCGTCTCGCCACGGCGCAGGGAGCGCAGCCCCGCCGAAGCACGACGGCTCGTCCGCAGCCGCTCCTGGCACTCGGAGCAGGACGGGCACAGGCTGCCACGGTCCCTGCAGTACCCCGACGCCGAGGACATAGCCGAGTACATCGCCTGGCTACGTCGGGTCCAACTGGAGGAGCCGGGGTCTGGCGACCACGCGGGCCGCCACGCCAGGCCCCGCAACTGAGCAGCGACCGGGCCTCACCTGGGGACGGGCTGGGGGTGGCAGCCACAATTACCCCAGGAATAAATTATGACTTTTCCACCCTGCAAAGCCTCTGCCTCCACTTCTTCCTGCATAGGTCAGTGGGGGGGCTGAACGCAGCCCTCTCCCACTGTCCGCGCCGCCAAGTGGGTTGGGGACGACTGCTGTTGATGGGGAATGGCTGCGGGTGGCGGGTCCCCAAGTGAGGCTGGGGGATGAGAAGCCATTTGGGAGCCACAAAGGTGACCTGGCCCAACTGGGGAAAAGGCAAAAAGCAGAAGAGGAGCAAAAGGCTCCTAAAACCTGGCAGCAGAGAATGCCTGCCAGCCGGGGAACCGGGCCTGGGAACCTGCAGCGGCCTTGGAAGGCGCTGCTGGCCTCCTGCAAGTGCAGCCTAAGGGTACCTAAGAACCTGAGACTTCCTGGATGCATTCCTGTTTGACATGATTTAGGTGTTCCTGCTCCGGCAGGGGGATTGGACTAGATGATCTTTCAAGGTGCCTTCCAATCCCTAACGTTCTGTCATTGTGTGACTGTGCATCACTGCACATTCATCCTGGCCACAGAAGGCTCAGGGGGATCTTAGCAACGTCTAGACACCCCCAAAGGGAGGATGCAAAGAAGATGGAGCCAGGCTCTTGTCAGCAGTGCCCAGCAGGCGTCCAGCTCTAGGTGTCCCTGCTTGGGCAGGACGGGGTTGGAGCAGATGACCTCCAGAGGTCCCTTCCATCCCCAACCCTTCTGGGAGCTTCCTGCTGGGTAAAAAACAGGCCCTTTTGATACCACGCAGGGTTCATAGGATGGCGTAGAACGCCACCACTTCAGGTAACCATTGAGGCGCTGTTCATTTCTCTCATCCTCGCGAGACAGACAAGAGGTGGTCATGTTCCTGGTTTTCTCTAAACAACCCTAGATTTCTCATGCACGTTCCCACTTTCTCTGGCCAATTTCCACCTTCCCAGGCGATAAGTTGTTCCTCACTTTCTTCTTGTGTCCTTCTCAATGGTGAAACGCAAAAAGCCCCGTAGCTTTCCAAGGCTCGTTTTGGGGAATTAGAAAGCAGGTATTCTTTCTTAACAGCGCTTTCTTAACTCCCTTCAGGTTATTGTTCCATATTTTGTGTTCTATACTCGTCGTTTCCGTGCTCTCTTCAGGATGTGTCCAACGCTCGGGTGTCCAGCTGCACGTCAAGGACATCCCTGGCTCCCAGGGGCAGGTCCCAGGCCGCAGGCCGACCTCCTGGCCTGGACCCCAGCCTGGCAGGCGTGGCTCCTGTCAGCGTGGAGCAGCCATCTCACATCAGCATTGTCTCATCGCAGCCAGGAGACCTCTGGCGGTGCTGACATCAGGGGCACCTCGACACCCTTGTGATGCCACCACACAGTCACTGTCGCCCTACGGCCTCACAAAAGGTGGCTGGCTATAAGAGCCCTGAGCGGCGCGCCTGCGGCCAGTCCGGCTGGTGGTACTCGAGAGCTCGACGTGCCATTGCTGGAAGGAGCGAGGCGGAGGTGTTGCACGAGGCACACGCAAAGCCATTCTTTTTGCACACTAGCCATCGAGGTTCTTCGGTAATGTCATCAAATATATCTACGTATATGTACCTCATCTGTCCTAAGTAGGGTCTTGCCCACTGTAACCTATCATATTTGCCATTTTAATAGCAATGTTTGTAATCCATACTAAGAATATTTAGCGCTATAGTACTACAGACAACTTTGTTGAACCTAGAAAGCTAACGTATATTTGCTGCTGGAATATTTTCTTCTTGGTTCTCTCTGTAGTAGTCCTGCTGGTGGCACGCGAGGCGTCGAGGTGAAGCCAGCGAGACACGAAGCGTCGACGTCCTGCCGGCGACCCGCAGCGGAGGTGCTGAGGACCAGAGGCTGCTGATAACCACCTGGCCCCGGGGCAGCCTACCACAGGGGACAACCAACTCCACAGCGCGGCAGCTGCAGGCACCATGAACCATCAGGAGCAGCCAGACGAGGAGGCCCCTGGGGACGAGACGTGCCCCATCTGCCTGGGCCGGCTGTCCAGCACGGCTCGTGTGGACCCCTGCAGGCACTCCTTCTGCCTGGGGTGCATCCTGCCCTGGGCCACTCGAAGAGCCACCTGCCCACTGTGCCGCGGGCGTATTGGGACCATCGCACTCGTGGTGCCGCCCGCCCAGCACGACGCCTCGCCCCGCCGGCCCCGCCGGGGATTGCAGCGCAACGCGGGGCTGGAGCGGCAGCAGCAGCAGCAGCAGCGGCAGAGGAGCCCCTCCAGCTACCGCTCGCGCAGCGTCTCGCCACGGCGCAGGGAGCGCAGCCCCGCCGAAGCACGACGGCTCGTCCGCAGCCGCTCCTGGCACTCGGAGCAGGACGGGCACAGGCTGCCACGGTCCCTGCAGTACCCCGACGCCGAGGACATAGCCGAGTACATCGCCTGGCTACGTCGGGTCCAACTGGAGGAGCCGGGGTCTGGCGACCACGCGGGCCGCCACGCCAGGCCCCGCAACTGAGCAGCGACCGGGCCTCACCTGGGGACGGGCTGGGGGTGGCAGCCACAATTACCCCAGGAATAAATTATGACTTTTCCACCCTGCAAAGCCTCTGCCTCCACTTCTTCCTGCATAGGTCAGCGGGGGGGCTGAACGCAGCCCTCTCCCGCTGTCCGCGCCGCCAAGTGGGTTGGGGACGACTGCTGTTGATGGGGAATGGCTGCGGGTGGCGGGTCCCCAAGTGAGGCTGGGGGATGAGAAGCCATTTGGGAGCCACAAAGGTGACCTGGCCCAACTGGGGAAAAGGCAAAAAGCAGAAGAGGAGCAAAAGGCTCCTAAAACCTGGCAGCAGAGAATGCCTGCCAGCCGGGGAACCGGGCCTGGGAACCTGCAGCGGCCTTGGAAGGCGCTGCTGGCCTCCTGCAAGTGCAGCCTAAGGGTACCTAAGAACCTGAGACTTCCTCAAGATACCACCACCAAGGGCAAAAGCAAGGAACTAGAAGAGCAACGGGCTGAGAAGGAGGAATTGCTCTGGGAAAGCAATTTTCCCTTTTGATAGAACAAGGACTGCTTTTCTATCCAAAATGGAGCACCTCTCTCCCTCAGAACTGCCTGTGCTGCACAAACTGTTCTTGCCTACACGACATCCTAAACCCACTGAACCTTTGCTGGGGATGCGTGGCTGACTCCCAACTCCACGGTGGGAGTCTCGCCTCTTTGAAGTGGCACTCTGTTCTTGATTCATTGGGGCCCGCTCCTGGGTTCGGTCTCTTCCGAGATGGCTTTTCTTCATTAGCCTGATACTCTCTCCATGCTTGCCTTTCATCACAGAATATTGCTGGTATGGAGCTGGGTTCTGGATTTCGGATGACAGGGATGCTGATAACACACCGATCTTCTAGCTGTTGCAGAGCAGTGCTTACGCACAGTCAAGGGGTGCACCAGGAGCTGGGAGGGGATGCCGCCAGGACAGCTGGCCCAAACTGGCCAGAGCCACGTCCCATACCGTATGGGGTCGTGCTGAAGACGAGGACTGAGTGCGTTGGATAAGATCCTCTTGGACAAGAGGAGACTGAGGGGTGACCTTATTAACATTTATAAATATGTAAAGGGTGAGCGTCAGGAGGATGGAGCCAGGCTCTTCTCGGTGACATCCAATGATAGCACAAGGGGCAATGGGTGCGAGCTGGAACATAGGAGGTTCCGCTTAAATAGGAGACAAAAAAGAAAAACCCCAAAAGAAAAACCACCAAAAAACCTTTCTCAGCCGGTCTCTGGGTTTTCATATCGAATATTTTGGAAGCTGGCAGCTCTCTGCGGGGGGAAAGCTGTTGATGTGTTGGTGCTGCCTTGCAGGGGTGTACCAGCACGTGTCCGGGGAGCAGGTCGGAGGCCACGCGATCCGGATCCTGGGCTGGGGGGTTGAAAACGGGACCCCCTACTGGCTGGCTGCTAACTCCTGGAACACCGACTGGGGGGATAACGGTGAGGAGCACAAAGCTATCGGTGTCAGGGGGGCTGCCCCCATTCCCCGGTCTCCTTGGGCACTCGGTGAGGCAGGGGAATTGACGTGCCCCGGTGTCCTTCCAGGCTTCTTCAAAATCCTCCGAGGAGAGGACCACTGCGGCATCGAGTCCGAAATCGTGGCCGGCATCCCCCGGACGGAGCAATACTGGAAGAGGGTGTAACTGGCCTCGTGCATTACTGCTGAGTTGATCAAACCACAAATAATCCCGAGTCCCCGATGCTTTTAACCGATAGCGGGTTGGGCGCAGAGCCCCCACTCTAAGAGATGATAGTTGAGGTTACTTTACTAAAGCTTTTTATCTTTTTTTTTTTTTTTTTTTTTTTTATTTTATTTTTTAGTTGTATGATGGAGCTGGAGGTGGCAGGTCCTGTACTGGTGCCAGCTGCCGTCTGCAAGCCCTCTGCTCCTGGTGGGTCGCAGCCGGGGGCACTCCCTGCTCAAAGGACTGCTGGGGGGCTTGCTGGCCTCTTTGTGCCATGGTCTTTGGCTAGCCCGGACCCCTTCCAGCCCAGTCTGTTACTGGGAGGGAGGGAAGCAGTAGCTTTGCGCTGGGAGCAAGGATTTGGTGGGGCAGCAGAGACGGAGGCTGCTGGCAAATCCAGGCGTGGCCGGTGCACCCCTGGCTGGGGCGGTCTGACTGTTAGCAGAGAGCGTGTGCCTTGTTGAATTGGCTAAACGTAGTCCCATTAGTGACAAAATACTGATGAACTTGATGCGGGGCTGCCTACAGCCCCTCCTGCCTGTGACACGTCCTTTCTGCATCGCTTGCTCTGCTCCATTCTTTCGGCTGCTTTTTAAACCACTCATTCCTCAGCTGCTGTTGTTTTTTAATTATGTTTTTTTTTTTTTTCTTTTTATGCTGTAATCTGGGGTTATTGATCCTAGGGAAGGGCCTGTCTGGAGCTCCATGAGCTTTGATCGAATGTCCTGCAGCATTCAGGAGCACGCTGGGAAGGGCAAACTGCTTTTGGTCAGGGCTACGCAGCTCGGGCCATGCCTTGGCAAGGGTGCTGCTGCGTGTTGCGAGCTGGTGTAGTACTTTGGGACTGCAGATGATGTTCTCCAGGTCTGCCACAGGGAGCTCATGCAGATGCTTGGCGGTATCTGGCGAACTTGCACGCAACTGAAGCTTTCTCTGAGCCACAGGTGGCAAGGAAGTAAAAGTAATCTTATTTTTGTTATTGGGGGAAGTGTAATAGCAGTGTAGGAGGAATCATGCGATTTGCCAACACTAATATAGTGAAAGAGCTTTTGATTTTCTTTTAAAGCACAAAGTATATTGCTGAGCTAATGCTACAGGGCTGAAATAAGTGAAGCAGGCTCTCCCTTGTACTGTAAAATAGCCCCTCACCTCTGCCTACTGAACCAGTGAGACAGAGCTTTGATGTGTGTGAATGAAACAACCGTGCCAATAAACGATTTCTCCAACGTCTCGTCTCCTGCCCCTTGTTGACTTCTCCTTCAGGAGCTAAAACCATCCTCAACTCTTCTGCTGTTGCTTTGCTGTTGTGGAAGCCGGGTGAGGCCCTTTTGTGCCAGTGCAAGCTGTCCCTGCCCCATCCTCTGGCCATGCTGGTGGCAGCGGGGCTGCAGCCGCTGCCTGGGACCTGCGCTGGCCCCCGAGCAGTGCCAAGTCCTGGTGGCACAGAGGATGCTTCACCAGGGACCAGAGGGAAGCCAGGGGTGCAGGGCTGGGGAAACAGGGATGTAGCCGGGCACTGGAAAGCACGGCAGCAGCCCAAGGGTGCTGTGCCCCGACCCCTGCTGAACACACTGCGTTCAGCCCCTCGGGCCTTCTGCTGCAGGCTTTTAGGCAAGGAAACCTCCAGACCAAGCCCAGGGCTACAAAGCTGGCACTGCTACGAGAGTATGGAGTAAAACGAGAGGCGGGATACAGCTAGCTGGATAGGGTATAGCAAGGCTGGAGCTCAAGAGATGAGCAAGCAGCAGCTGTGCAATAGACTGGTCTTGACCTTGAAAGGTTTCTAGAGAGCAGCAGAGCCCCCAGAAGGGCTGGCTGTAGTCTCCCAGCCTGCAACATGCTCTAAGGCTCTAACTTACCTCCCGCCTGGCTCCAGCTCCATCCCAGAAGAGCAGAGAAGGTCCCCAGTGTAGGCACAGCTTCCCCACTCCTCCTCTTCCCAACAGGGACCGGTATAAAAGTCAACGTACTGAGCGTTAGCTGTCTCCCCCCGGGTTACAATTCAGTTTTCAGGCCCAACCTATAGGGCATTACTGTGATGCCCTGCAAGGAAGCATCTGCACTTCATGTAACTTGTGCAACAGCGGGGAACTAGCACAATAAGAGAAATAACAGCGGAAGAAATTCTCAAGCACTCTTTTTTTTTTTTTTTTTCCAAAGAAAACTTTAATGTCAACAACAGGAAGCTGCACAAAGGGAGCTACCGCAAGGTTTTTGAACAACAGCTTAAAACTATCTACATAGGTACTCGTGGAGCAGGGCTGCTTCCTCCAAGTAACAGTCTGGCCACACAGGCTTGGCCTTGCAAAGGCCACCAAACGCCCCTGGTAGGGGTAGGCTTTGCCCTGTCCTGCCCCAGGCTGTCCCCCCCCCATCACACAGCCAAAGCAGCAGTGAGGGATTAGGGTGACTGAAAGCAAAAATCCAGGAAAACAGGACTTGAAAGTCGTTTCCTCTTCCCACCCCTGGCGTTCCCTGTGGGAACGCAGCCTGCTTGAAGTCCAGGCTGATGGGTTTCGAAGCAGCAGTGGAAAGCTCTTCCAGTTTGCACGTCAGACTCACTCGCAGCACCCCGAGCTGCAGCCAAGTGGGCCAGGAAAACCCGCCTGGGCCACCCCGAGCTCCCTCTGGGCTACAAAAGTGCAGAGCCCAGAGCATGCAGCAAAGGTGGGTGGCTGTGCTCACATTAGCCCAGGGCAACTCCTTCCCACTCCCTTTCACCACCTCCCCAGCTGCTAAAACCCAAAGCTTTGCAACGCACAGTGCCACCTGTACGAAGGAGCTGCAAGAGCCGGCTTTGGGCAGGGTGCACGTTCCAGCAGCCAGAGCAGCACGCCTCCGACACTGAGCAAGGAAAGGGCTCGTTTGAAGCCTAGCAGCCTCCTCAAATACAACGACAGAAAGGTGAAGATCGCCCCTGGTTCCAGGTGCCAGGAGGGCAACCAGCCCGGGCTGGTGGCCAGAAGATGGCCAGAGCTTTCTGCTGGCTAAGTGCAGTGCCTCCTGGCTGAAGCCAGAGCCCTCCGCGTGGGGAAAAGGGGCTGTGTAAGAAAGGGAGGCCAAACCCAGAAAAGGCTCCCGTCCCACGGCTCTGAGCTGGAAAGGGGTCTCAAATCTCAAGCAAGAAAAGAGGCAACTGGAGTTTCTATTTCAACCATCCTAACCAAAAAAAAAAAAAAAGAAAAATCCAATCGGTAGTAATCAGGTAAACTGTCCAACAGGAAAGGAGGGAAAAACCAAAATCCAAATTCAACCCCAAACAGTAAGACTCCGATTGGTGCTTGCAACCAGCCACGCAGGCAGCAAGAGAGGTGAGGAGCGGAGCCTGGCGACGCCATGCTGTCCCCCCAGGGGCTCCAGGCCACCGGCGTCCCGTCCTCATCACCGCCCGCGGGCCCGGTGGCACCCGGCTGTCCCCACCAGCAGGGGCAAGGAGCCTCCCGCCTCTGCTGCCCGTCCGCCGACCATCTCTTCTCTCCCACCGCCTGCCCGCCCTTCAGTTCTCGCCCGCCTGGACGTACTCTTCGGCGGCCTTGGAGATGGTGCTGAGGTACTGCCAGCTGAGGGCGGCCAGCAGCATGGCGCACGACAGGTAGATGGGGGAGTAGTGGTGGCGCGAGGCCATGGGGCCGCCGGGCAGGCTCATGGCGCGGATGGAGGCGATGATCTGCTGCGTCTTGTTGGACGAAGGGTCCGTGCTGGGGATCTTCTGGTAGATCTGCGGAGGGGAAGGAGGAATAATGGGCTCCTTAAACAAGGGAAACACATGCCCGGAAGAGGAAGATCATGGGGCACAAGGCATGGTCCTCAGGAGTTAACTCAGTGGGGGACTGCCCTGGAGCAGCAGGACCACGGAGGTGATCGTCCCCCTGAACTCTGCTCTGCTGAGGCTGCACCTCGAGTGCTGTGCTCAGTTTTGGGTCCCTCACTACAAGAAGGACATCGAGGCCCTGGAGCATGTCCAGAGCAGGGCTACGAAGCTGGTGAAGGGCCTGGAGCACAAGTCCTGTGAGGAGCGGCTGAGGGCACCGGGGGTGTTTAGTCTGGAGCAGAGGAGGTTCAGGGGAGACCTCATTGCTCTCTGCAACTGCCTGAAAGGAAGGTGTGGGGAGCTGGGGGTCAGCCTCTTCTCACAGGTAATCAGTGATAGGACTATCAGGAAGAACTTCTTTACTGACAGGGCTGTTAGGCATTGGGATGGGCTGCCCAGGGAAGTGGTTGAGTCACCATCCCTGGAGGTCTTGAAAAGCCGTTTAGATGTAGAGCTTAGTGATATGGTTTAGTGGAGGGCTGGTTAGTGTTAGGTCAGAGGTTGGACTCGGTGATCCTGGAGGTCTCTTCCAACCTAGATGATTCTGTGACTAGAGGGAATGGCCTCAAGTTATGCCAGGGGAGGTTCAGGTTGGAAATGCGGAGACATTTCTTCTCAGAAAGAGCAGTCAGGCATTGGGACGGGTTGCCCAGGGAGGTGGTGGCGTCACCGTCCCTGGGGGTGTTCAAGGAAAGGCTGGACGTGGTGCTTAGGGACATGGTTTAGTGGGTGACATTGGTGGTAGGGGGATGGTTGGATCAGATCATCTCGGAGGTCTTTTCCAACCTTAATGACTCTGTGATTCTGTGATTCTAAGGCCCAGCTGCTGCATGGGGCCAGGGCCCGCTTCCCTTGAGAAGTGCGTTAAGCCAGGCAGCCTCTTGAGGGCACCCCGTGATGGGAGATGGGCTGCAGGGCCTCAAACACAATCCATTGACTGACTACAAGCGGTGGTGCTGGGGCAAGCGGCTCTAGCCCAGCAAACCTCACTCACTGCCGGCATGCTGCAGCCCACCCCAAACCAGGTGACAGCCACCTCAGTCGGATAATGCCATTGTTTTTGGGGTCTTCTTTTCGTGGTCTGCATGAGTTTTCTGGAGGCATCCAGACCTTCCTCTAGGCTAAGGTGTCACTGTCCCTTGTCATAGGTTTGGTCTGCCTGCAGAAGAAGCTCTAATAACTCACGGTTTTGGGTCTCCCACATGCAGAATGATCTAACAGCCCTCACTGGATTATTTTTTCCCCTAGGAGTCCACCCACCAGCTGTCCTTCCACATAAACTTTTAACATCCACAAAAAGCGCCCCAAAGCCAGGAGTCCCACTGCTTAACAACCGGAGACGAGCTGCCCTCATTTACTGCTGCCCATGAAGTGGAACCACAGACTGCATCACACTCGCTGCAACTACGGACACGGTATAAACCAGAGCGCTCACCATGGAGCTGTCTGCGGGGAGGTGATGCAACCTGTTCAGAAGAACCAGTCCTCTTGCCCGCTCAGAGAGAGGAAGCCCTCACGCTGTGAAAGCTGACTCATCTTGCTCTTGACCAGAATGAAGACAAGACCTTGGTCTCTGCCTCTCAACGCAGGCGCAGACCGAGGGTATATTTAAGGAATGTCAAGCACCCAGTTTGGTCCAGGCCAAAACCATGTCAGGCATCGCCATGCCCTGGTGATGGACTAATAGAGACGTAACAAAGGGATTAACAGGTTCGTGGGTCTGCAAGGGACTGCCAATTCCACACCAGGAACAAGAACAGCAACAGCCAGAAATGACTCGAAGCAAGCTGCTCAACCTACCTCTTCCACATACTGGTACATGATGGCTTTGACAGCCTGTATGTTTGTGGCATCCATCATCAGAGTGACGGCTTGTCCCTTCCGGATCTTCACTACGCCCCTGAACACCTGCTTGTTGTTATAGCAGGCGGCCAGAGTGGCGATGGCCATCACCTAAGGAGAAAAACAAAGAGCCCTCACTACATTGCAAGGAGCCTGCCCAGGGAATAACCTCGGCCCAAGCGAAATCAACGGCAAAACACCGGAGTGGAACCACAATCCCACCTACCGCACGCACAAGCAAAGAAAGAAGAGAGAAGAGAATAAAACAGGTCGGAGTTTGCTCTAAATAAAGATACCTTCACTTGGAGCATTTCCTGGCTCTCTGATGAATTATTGCAGCTGCAGGATGACTTGACAAAGAGGCAGCATGCATTATGTCAATTAATAATGTGGGTGAATTTGACAACCCAAATAGTTGCCTGCCATTCCTCCCCCCAGCCCCACTTTGGACATTCAGTCCCTCTTCCGTAGTTTTTTCTTTTGGTTTGGTTTAGATTTTAAAGACACATAAAATTTCTACATCTCTCAAATTTGTTTCAATTCAGTGAATAAGCCTAAAAGTGAATTGAGATTGAGGGTCATGTATCTATCCCCATGCTTTTGGCCTGATTTCAAATGGGAGGACAAAGAGGCCTACGCATTCATGCCGTGGATATACGAGAGTCAGAGATTTTTCGCCTTTTCTCAACATCACTGGTGTTTTCTGAGAGAAACAGCAGGTTTCTGCTGAATGGGGACTGAGGGGTCATAAGATGGCGTAGAACGCCACCACTTCAGGTAACCATTGAGGCGCTGTTCATTTCTCTCATCCTCGCGAGACAGACAAGTGGTGGTCATGTTCCTGGTTTTCTCTAAACAACCCTAGATTTCTCATGCACGTTCCCACTTTCTCTGGCCAATTTCCACCTTCCCAGGCGATAAGTTGTTCCTCACTTTCTTCTCGTGTCCTTCTCAATGGTGAAACGCAAAAAGCCCCGTAGCTTTCCAAGGCTCCTTTTGGGGAATTAGAAAGCAGGTATTCTTTCTTAACAGCGCTTTCTTAACTCCCTTCAGGTTATTGTTCCATATTTTGTGTTCTATACTCGTCGTTTCCGTGCTCTCTTCAGGATGTGTCCAACGCTCGGGTGTCCAGCTGCATGTCAAGGACATCCCTGGCTCCCAGGGGCAGGTCCCAGGCCGCAGGCCGACCTCCTGGCCTGGACCCCAGCCTGGCAGGCGTGGCTCCTGTCAGCGTGGAGCAGCCATCTCACGTCAGCATTGTCTCACCGCAGCCAGGAGACCTCTGGCGGTGCTGACATCAGGGGCACCTCGACACCCTTGTGATGCCACCACACAGTCACTGTCGCCCTACGGCCTCACAAAAGGTGGCTGGCTATAAGAGCCCTGAGCGGCGCGCCTGCGGCCAGTCCGGCTGGTGGTACTCGAGAGCTCGACGTGCCATTGCTGGAAGGAGCGAGGCGGAGGTGTTGCACGAGGCACACGCAAAGCCATTCTTTTTGCACACTAGCCATCGAGGTTCTTCGGTAATGTCATCAAATATATCTACGTATATGTACCTCATCTGTCCTAAGTAGGGTCTTGCCCACTGTAACCTATCATATTTGCCATTTTAATAGCAATGTTTGTAATCCATACTAAGAATATTTAGCGCTATAGTACTACAGACAACTTTGTTGAACCTAGAAAGCTAACGTATATTTGCTGCTGGAATATTTTCTTCTTGGTTCTCTCTGTAGTAGTCCTGCTGGTGGCACGCGAGGCGTCGAGGTGAAGCCAGCGAGACACAAAGCGTCGACGTCCTGCCGGCGACCCGCAGCGGAGGTGCTGAGGACCAGAGGCTGCTGATAACCACCTGGCCCCGGGGCAGCCTACCACAGGGGACAACCAACTCCACAGCGCGGCAGCTGCAGGCACCATGAACCATCAGGAGCAGCCAGAGGAGGAGGCCCCTGGGGACGAGACGTGCCCCATCTGCCTGGGCCGGCTGTCCAGCACGGCTCGTGTGGACCCCTGCAGGCACTCCTTCTGCCTGGGGTGCATCCTGCCCTGGGCCACTCGAAGAGACACCTGCCCACTGTGCCGCGGGCGTATTGGGACCATCGCACTCGTGGTGCCGCCCGCCCAGCACGACGCCTCGCCCCGCCGGCCCCGCCGGGGATTGCAGCGCAACGCGGGGCTGGAGCGGCAGCAGCAGCAGCAGCAGCGGCAGAGGAGCCCCTCCAGCTACCGCTCGCGCAGCGTCTCGCCACGGCGCAGGGAGCGCAGCCCCGCCGAAGCACGACGGCTCGTCCGCAGCCGCTCCTGGCACTCGGAGCAGGACGGGCACAGGCTGCCACGGTCCCTGCAGTACCCCGACGCCGAGGACATAGCCGAGTACATCGCCTGGCTACGTCGGGTCCAACTGGAGGAGCCGGGGTCTGGCGACCACGCGGGCCGCCACGCCAGGCCCCGCAACTGAGCAGCGACCGGGCCTCACCTGGGGACGGGCTGGGGGTGGCAGCCACAATTACCCCAGGAATAAATTATGACTTTTCCACCCTGCAAAGCCTCTGCCTCCACTTCTTCCTGCATAGGTCAGCGGGGGGGCTGAACGCAGCCCTCTCCCGCTGTCCGCGCCGCCAAGTGGGTTGGGGACGACTGCTGTTGATGGGGAATGGCTGCGGGTGGTGGGTCCCCAAGTGAGGCTGGGGGATGAGAAGCCATTTGGGAGCCACAAAGGTGACCTGGCCCAACTGGGGAAAAGGCAAAAAGCAGAAGAGGAGCAAAAGGCTCCTAAAACCTGGCAGCAGAGAATGCCTGCCAGCCGGGGAACCGGGCCTGGGAACCTGCAGCGGCCTTGGAAGGCGCTGCTGGCCTCCTACAAGTGCAGCCTAAGGGTACCTAAGAACCTGAGACTTCCTGGATGCATTCCTGTTTGACATGATTTAGGTGTTCCTGCTCCGGCAGGGGGATTGGACTAGATGATCTTTCAAGGTGCCTTCCAATCCCTAACGTTCTGTCATTGTGTGACTGTGCATCACTGCACATTCATCCTGGCCACAGAAGGCTCAGGGGGATCTTAGCAACGTCTAGACACCCCCAAAGGGAGGATGCAAAGAAGACGGAGCCAGGCTCTTGTCAGCAGTGCCCAGCAGGCGTCCAGCTCTAGGTGTCCCTGCTTGGGCAGGACGGGGTTGGAGCAGATGACCTCCAGAGGTCCCTTCCATCCCCAACCCTTCTGGGAGCTTCCTGCTGGGTAAAAAACAGGCCCTTTTGATACCACGGAGGGTTCATAGGATGGCGTAGAACGCCACCACTTCAGGTAACCATTGAGGCGCTGTTCATTTCTCTCATCCTCGCGAGACAGACAAGAGGTGGTCATGTTCCTGGTTTTCTCTAAACAACCCTAGATTTCTCATGCACGTTCCCACTTTCTCTGGCCAATTTCCACCTTCCCAGGCAATAAGTTGTTCCTCACTTTCTTCTCGTGTCCTTCTCAATGGTGAAACGCAAAAAGCCCCGTAGCTTTCCAAGGCTCGTTTTGGGGAATTAGAAAGCAGGTATTCTTTCTTAACAGCGCTTTCTTAACTCCCTTCAGGTTATTGTTCCATATTTTGTGTTCTATACTCGTCGTTTCCGTGCTCTCTTCAGGATGTGTCCAACGCTCGGGTGTCCAGCTGCACGTCAAGGACATCCCTGGCTCCCAGGGGCAGGTCCCAGGCCGCAGGCCGACCTCCTGGCCTGGACCCCAGCCTGGCAGGCGTGGCTCCTGTCAGCGTGGAGCAGCCATCTCACGTCAGCATTGTCTCACCGCAGCCAGGAGACCTCTGGCGGTGCTGACATCAGGGGCACCTCGACACCCTTGTGATGCCACCACACAGTCACTGTCGCCCTACGGCCTCACAAAAGGTGGCTGGCTATAAGAGCCCTGAGCGGCGCGCCTGCGGCCAGTCCGGCTGGTGGTACTCGAGAGCTCGACGTGCCATTGCTGGAAGGAGCGAGGCGGAGGTGTTGCACGAGGCACACGCAAAGCCATTCTTTTTGCACACTAGCCATCGAGGTTCTTCGGTAATGTCATCAAATATATCTACGTATATGTACCTCATCTGTCCTAAGTAGGGTCTTGCCCACTGTAACCTATCATATTTGCCATTTTAATAGCAATGTTTGTAATCCATACTAAGAATATTTAGTGCTATAGTACTACAGACAACTTTGTTGAACCTAGAAAGCTAACGTATATTTGCTGCTGGAATATTTTCTTCTTGGTTCTCTCTGTAGTAGTCCTGCTGGTGGCACGCGAGGCGTCGAGGTGAAGCCAGCGAGACACGAAGCGTCGACGTCCTGCCGGCGACCCGCAGCGGAAGTGCTGAGGACCAGAGGCTGCTGATAACCACCTGGCCCCGGGGCAGCCTACCACAGGGGACAACCAACTCCACAGCGCGGCAGCTGCAGGCACCATGAACCATCAGGAGCAGCCAGAGGAGGAGGCCCCTGGGGACGAGACGTGCCCCATCTGCCTGGGCCGGCTGTCCAGCACGGCTCGTGTGGACCCCTGCAGGCACTCCTTCTGCCTGGGGTGCATCCTGCCCTGGGCCACTCGAAGAGCCACCTGCCCACTGTGCCGCGGGCGTATTGGGACCATCGCACTCGTGGTGCCGCCCGCCCAGCACGACGCCTCGCCCCGCCGGGGATTGCAGCGCAACGCGGGGCTGGAGCGGCAGCAGCAGCAGCAGCAGCGGCAGAGGAGCCCCTCCAGCTACCGCTCGCGCAGCGTCTCGCCACGGCGCAGGGAGCGCAGCCCCGCCGAAGCACGACGGCTCGTCCGCAGCCGCTCCTGGCACTCGGAGCAGGACGGGCACAGGCTGCCACGGTCCCTGCAGTACCCCGACGCCGAGGACATAGCCGAGTACATCGCCTGGCTACGTCGGGTCCAACTGGAGGAGCCGGGGTCTGGCGACCACGCGGGCCGCCACGCCAGGCCCCGCAACTGAGCAGCGACCGGGCCTCACCTGGGGACGGGCTGGGGGTGGCAGCCACAATTACCCCAGGAATAAATTATGACTTTTCCACCCTGCAAAGCCTCTGCCTCCACTTCTTCCTGCATAGGTCAGCGGGGGGGCTGAACGCAGCCCTCTCCCGCTGTCCGCGCCGCCAAGTGGGTTGGGGACGACTGCTGTTGATGGGGAATGGCTGCGGGTGGCGGGTCCCCAAGTGAGGCTGGGGGATGAGAAGCCATTTGGGAGCCACAAAGGTGACCTGGCCCAACTGGGGAAAAGGCAAAAAGCAGAAGAGGAGCAAAAGGCTCCTAAAACCTGGCAGCAGAGAATGCCTGCCAGCCGGGGAACCGGGCCTGGGAACCTGCAGCGGCCTTGGAAGGCGCTGCTGGCCTCCTACAAGTGCAGCCTAAGGGTACCTAAGAACCTGAGACTTCCTGGATGCATTCCTGTTTGACATGATTTAGGTGTTCCTGCTCCGGCAGGGGGATTGGACTAGATGATCTTTCAAGGTGCCTTCCAATCCCTAACGTTCTGTCATTGTGTGACTGTGCATCACTGCACATTCATCCTGGCCAGAGAAGGCTCAGGGGGATCTTAGCAACGTCTAGACACCCCCAAAGGGAGGATGCAAAGAAGACGGAGCCAGGCTCTTGTCAGCAGTGCCCAGCAGGCGTCCAGCTCTAGGTGTCCCTGCTTGGGCAGGACGGGGTTGGAGCAGATGACCTCCAGAGGTCCCTTCCATCCCCAACCCTTCTGGGAGCTTCCTGCTGGGTAAAAAACAGGCCCTTTTGATACCACGCAGGGTTCATAGGATGGCGTAGAACGCCACCACTTCAGGTAACCATTGAGGCGCTGTTCATTTCTCTCATCCTCGCGAGACAGACAAGAGGTGGTCATGTTCCTGGTTTTCTCTAAACAACCCTAGATTTCTCATGCACGTTCCCACTTTCTCTGGCCAATTTCCACCTTCCCAGGCAATAAGTTGTTCCTCACTTTCTTCTCGTGTCCTTCTCAATGGTGAAACGCAAAAAGCCCCGTAGCTTTCCAAGGCTCGTTTTGGGGAATTAGAAAGCAGGTATTCTTTCTTAACAGCGCTTTCTTAACTCCCTTCAGGTTATTGTTCCATATTTTGTGTTCTATACTCGTCGTTCCCGTGCTCTCTTCAGGATGTGTCCAACGCTCGGGTGTCCAGCTGCACGTCAAGGACATCCCTGGCTCCCAGGGGCAGGTCCCAGGCCGCAGGCCGACCTCCTGGCCTGGACCCCAGCCTGGCAGGCGTGGCTCCTGTCAGCGTGGAGCAGCCATCTCACGTCAGCATTGTCTCACCGCAGCCAGGAGACCTCTGGCGGTGCTGACATCAGGGGCACCTCGACACCCTTGTGATGCCACCACACAGTCACTGTCGCCCTACGGCCTCACAAAAGGTGGCTGGCTATAAGAGCCCTGAGCGGCGCGCCTGCGGCCAGTCCGGCTGGTGGTACTCGAGAGCTCGACGTGCCATTGCTGGAAGGAGCGAGGCGGAGGTGTTGCACGAGGCACACGCAAAGCCATTCTTTTTGCACACTAGCCATCGAGGTTCTTCGGTAATGTCATCAAATATATCTACGTATATGTACCTCATCTGTCCTAAGTAGGGTCTTGCCCACTGTAACCTATCATATTTGCCATTTTAATAGCAATGTTTGTAATCCATACTAAGAATATTTAGCGCTATAGTACTACAGACAACTTTGTTGAACCTAGAAAGCTAACGTATATTTGCTGCTAGAATATTTTCTTCTTGGTTCTCTCTGTAGTAGTCCTGCTGGTGGCACGCGAGGCGTCGAGGTGAAGCCAGCGAGACACGAAGCGTCGACGTCCTGCCGGCGACCCGCAGCGGAAGTGCTGAGGACCAGAGGCTGCTGATAACCACCTGGCCCCGGGGCAGCCTACCA